>NW_024378860.1:0-17364 GCF_016835505.1 Polypterus senegalus
TCGCCTCTAATGCCGACATTCAGGTTCGATTCGAGAGGATGCACTGTGTATGTACGCTACCGATTCATTTTACCTTTGCATCTCCTTGGTTTGGGACGTATGAAAAAATATTCGGTTAACGCAGAATCATGTTACGTTATTTTTAAAATGTTTCCCTTTATTAGCACAAGCACAGCTGAGAAGCTTCGATGCATGTACTCCATAGCGCGTTAAAAAAATAACGCATTTAATCACACTTTCAATTCCAAGCAAACGGGAACTTTTGTCAATGCATGATTTCCTGGTACATCCATTACACTGATGCACACATCACAGCTACAAAAATGTTAGAGTCGGAATAAAGCGCGTTCTTACCACTGATCATTTTGACTTCCCGAGCGAAGCCTTGATAAAAGCATGGTTTTGTGCACACTGAAAAGCAAGCAAAATTAGATGCATTACAGAAAGCGGACTTTGTGGCTCTTACTGGGGATCATTGGACTTCCGTGATCTGAGATGTGACAAACTGCATGCACGGGTTTTTTTTTTTACGCTGTCTTCCTTTAGCGGGACATTCACTTTTTCCACCGTGTGCTTTGTTTCCGCAGTAGCTGCACTTATGAATATGATTCTATGTATCAGACGCTTCATATTTTTTTGCTGCCTTCTCAATTGTGTAATTCGGTTTTGTTCAGCACTCTTTGGAACTGTTGCTTTTGTCTGTGCACTGCGCCAGTTCACGTGAGCCGCTTGGTGTTCTTGCATCGAAGGTTCCCAGCTGTGCTGGTGCCATCTCGTGTAATGTCAGCTAAGACCCGGCACTTAAAAGTTTCTCTCGCAGTTTCGCTGAGTTTGTGCCAAACACCACCCTGACCATCTCATCTTCCTCTGCAGAAGCACAGTCCTTCACACGTGAATATTTACCGGCAGTATTTGTATTGGATTGCCGCTGATGGACGGCCTTATATGGACAGGCACTAAATTACAAACGCTAGTGGCAGCCTGTCTATGAACTTAATTTAATATAAACTTACGGTTCATGCCGTGCTTTGTTTCCGCAGTAGCTGTACTTATGAATATGCTTGTATGCATCATTTGCTTCATAATGTTTTTCTGCCTTCTCAATTGTGAAATGGCGTTTTGTGCTCATCGCTGTTTGGAGTTCTTCCTTGTTCTCTACGTACTTACGTAGGAGGCGTGATGATGTCACACTAAACTCCCCCACGCCATCTCCAACTCAACTCCATTACATTATATGTAGAAAAATAGGTTCCAGTTATGACCCTTACGCGTAGAATTTCGAAATGAAACCTGCCCAACTTTTGTAAGTAAGCTGTAAGGAATAAGCCTGCCAAATTTCAGCCTTCTACCTACACGGGAAGTTGGAGAATTAGTGATGAGTCAGTGAGTGAGTCAGTGAGTCAGTGAGTGAGTGAGTGAGTGAGGGCTTTGCCTTTTATTAGTATAGATATATACATATCTATATATCTATATATTATATACCGTGTTTCCCCGAAAGTAAGACCTACCCCGAAAGTAGGACCTAGCAGTAATTTCTGATGTACTGCTAAATATAAGCCCACCCCCAAATATAAGACCTACCGCTAATCCGCCATTTTTGCATCTGTCCTGAGAGCTGCCGTATTTAGCCTAAAAGCTGCTCTGGTTACACTTGACATTGCAATAAACAAGCCATTCAAGGACCATTTGCGAATAGAAGTCAATGATTACATTGAAAACAGAATGGATAGAAATTAGCGGGGGAACTTTGTGAAGCCTAAGCTGCAAGAGCTGGTGACTTGGTTGAAGAATTCATGAGATAAAATCACTGAAAGCTGTGTTGCCAGTGCACTACGAGCAGGTTACCTGGACAAGAAGTGTTCATTTAAGGAGAGCAGTATTGCTGCACATGAGATTGGGGCCATTAATTCTAAAGGAATTGGAGACAAAAGAAATCTAGGAAGGAATTGCAGGTTCAGATATGGAGAGTTATGATGATATTCTAGAAGAAGATGTCATGATTGTATTTGAATAAATGTACAGTAGAAGCAGTTAACATACGGTAGTTTGTATATCATAAATACATGTTGATTGTTAAACCAGAGTTAACATAGGAGGGGGTGTGGTCGGCGTGTGGCTGTGGGCTTTTGTTTCCTGCTGGGGAGGTGTGCTGCATTTCACCTTTTGTTAGGTGAGAAAAATCTTTTCTCATTTGGGAAGGGGTGAAGTGCAGCGTTTTTCGCCGGCGGGAGGCGAGGTTTCGCGGCTGTGCCCTGGCCACAGGGATCGATAACGGCAGGAGACGGGGTTGAAACTTGGGACACTACCTCGGAGTACGTTGTTCTGTGCTTGCCTACCATGGCGGGGGAGGTGTGTGCTCCGGGGGCTCCATCCAGCGCGGCGCTATTGCAGATTCTTTTGGGTACCCCCTCGTACAGTAGTTTGTAGAACATGAATACCGTACATGTTGATTTGATTGTTGAACAGGCGTTAACGTGACATTAGTTTGTACCATATAATTGTTGAACAGGAATAAATATACTTTACTTTTTTGAACTTCAATAAAAATAAGACCTACCCAAAAATAAGCCCTAGTGCATTTTTTGGACCTAAAATTAATATAGGGCATTTTTTTTTTCTGGGAAACACGGTATATACAGTGCATCCGGAAAGTATTCACAGAGCATCACTTTTTCCACATTTTCTTATGTTACAGCCTTATTCCAAAATGTATTAAATTCATTTTTCTCCTCAGAATTCTACACACAACACCACATAATGATAACATCAAAAAAGTTAACTTGAGGTTTTTTGCAAATTTATTAAAAACTAGCAAAATACCTAAACCAGCGAGAAGTAGTGTGTTACATAAGTTATGAAAAAGAAAAAGAAACATTTTAAAAATAACATAACTTGATTGTCAATGTAATTGTTTTGCCACTGTTATGAGTGTTGCTGTCATCAAGGATTTGATTATTATTATTTCTTTTAATCAGGTTAGTATTTGGAAGATGTGTTGTGTTCAAGTTACATTCCGTGTTTGTCAACCGTTGTAAAGATAACAGGTTTCATTCATTGAAGAGTTCTCTACACAAATCGCTACTCGTGAATGTAAGATGTTTAACAGGCATTCCCGGTATTAACTTGTGCTAAACGTACCATGGTGTGACGATGGGGCAGCTGACTTTTAAAAAGGCAAGGAGGCGCATATTTTGAACGAAAAGGGAGAAGACAGCGAAGGAACGGAAAAGTGAGAAGGAAAACTGTTTAAATAATGAGCTAGGAAGGTGAATGGAAAGAAGCAGTCAGCGGTAAAGTAAGGAAGACTTTGTAATAAGGACGGTTCAGTGCACGTAGAAGGTGTAACAATAAGGTTTTAAGCCTTATGATAATGTTCCCGCACGGAGGATTTAGAGAGACACACTGGGAGAAGTATAATCTGAACCTCTCTATAGTTTTGTTTATTTTCGGGTTGTAATGTTCATCAAATTTACGTATCATCTGGTCCAGTGGCGGACCGTGCATTTCACACCTAGGCTTTCAGTAGTGCTCCATCAGAATCAACCCGCACCTCAAAAACTAATTTATGGATATAAAAAACATCTTAACATTCAGAAATACAGTATAAAGAGCCACTGCATCGCAGATAAATAACTCCTGTAGCCACAATAATTGCCTTTATTGAATAGACAAACCAGGGGTGAACAAGTTCCTTTCTACTGCAGCTACAGCTGCGACACACATAAAAAACATCAATAATAACTCATAATCTTGCAATATTATTTAGGAAAATCTCAACATTTTACTCACCAAAAATTCAGATTATTTGTAAACAAAATCCATCCTCCTCTCTTTCCTCAAAAACAGTTCAATTACTCTGTCATACAGATTACCCATGCACTTCAGTTCCATCAAAAAGTTCCTTTCTATCGCCATTGAAGCTAATGCTGAAAGTCGAACCTGCCCTGTCGTATTTCTGGCATAAGTTTTAATTCGCTTTAGGGCTGAAAATGTCCGCTCGACAGAAGCAGTGTAGACGGGCATGGTCACCGCCAAATATACCAATGAGTACAGCCACTCCTTTGATATTTTGGCTGTGTGCTTTGGGTCGTTGTCCTGCTGAAAGATGAATCGTCGCCCCAGTCTGAGGCCAAGAGTGCTCTGGAGCAGGTTTTCATCCAGGATGTCTCTGTACATTGCTGTCGTCATCTTTCCCTTTATCCGGACTAGTCTCCCAGTTCCTGCCACTAAAAAACATCCACACAGCATGATGCTGCAACCACCATGCTTCACTGTAGGGATGGTATTGGCCTGGTGATGAGCGCTGCCTGGTTTCCTCCAAATGTGATGCCTGGCATTCACACCAAACAGTTCAATCTTTGTCTCATCAAACCAGAGAATTTTGTTTCTCATGGTCTGAGAGTCCTTCAGGTGCCTTTTGGCAAATTCCAGGCGGGCTGCCATGTGCCTTTTACTAAGGAGTGGCTTCCGTCTGGCCACTGTACCATACAGGCCTGATTGGTGGATTGCTGCAGAGATGGTTGTCCTTCTGGAAGGTTCTCCTCTCTCCACAGAGGACCTCTGGAGCTCTGACAGAGTGACCATTGGGTTCTTGGTCACCTCCCTGACTAAAGCCCTTCTCCCCCGATCGCTCAGTTTAGATGGCCGGCCAGCTCTAGGAAGAGTTCTGGTGGTTTCGAACTTCTTGATGGAGGCCACTGTGCTAATTGGGACCTTCAAAGCAGCAGAAATTTTTCTGTAACCTTTCCCAGATTTGTGCCTCAAGACAATCCTGTTTTGGAGGTCTACAGACAATTCCTTTGACTTCATGCTTGGTTTGTGCTCTGACATGAACTGTCAACTTTGGGACCTTATATAGACAGGTGTGTGCCTTTCCATATCATGTCCAATCAACTGAATTTACCACAGGTGGACTCCAATTAAGCTGCAGAAACATCTCAAGGATGATCAGGGGAAACAGGATGCACCTGAGCTCAATTTTGAGCTTCATGGCAAAGGCTGTGAATACTTATGTACATGTGCTTTCTCAATTTTTTTATTTTTAATAAATTTGCAAAAATCTCAAGTAAACTTTTTCATGTTGTCATTATGGGGTGTTGTGTGTAGAATTCTGAGTAAAAAAATGAATTTAATCCATTTTGGAATAAGGCTGTAACATAACAAAATGTGGAAAAAGTGATGTGCTGTGAATACGAATGCACTGTATATATATATATAAGAAATATGAAATAGCAAATACAATGCTGGTTTTGAGAGGTTGTTTAGGTGTAAATGTTTACAAAAAAGGGAGACAATCTTTCCATAAAAGAGGGCAGCTTGTGCCAAACAATATAACTTTGTAATGCTGTGGAATATATGACATATAAACTTAGTACAATGACAGCTGATAAATTGGGGCACAATAGAAAACTTATTCCATAAGATAAGTAATATACTATTGGCCTTAAGGAAAAATGTGCATCATACATGTCTTGGTTATGTACTATAAAATTCATTTTTTTGGAAAGAAATCCCTAACGCACCAAACTTTTTTCATATTTTACTTAGTTGATATTGGTGTAAACAAAGGTTTTTAATCATTTACTTTTTAAAGAAATTCTGGAGTGCTATAATCACTGCTGTTAAGTTATTTGCAGCTGCTTTATTGCATAGGCAGTATAATATCTGTTATCTTCTAAAACAGGCCCGAGTTGCCTCGAAAGTTTGCATATTTTAATCTTCTTATTTAGCCAATAAAAGGTGTAATTTTGTTTGACTCCTCACTATGTTTGGGTATGTAAATTAGGTGCAATAATGCCAAAAACTCAGAAAATAATGCAGTTTTTAGTGCTTGCTTGTAAGGGGCATCATCTCAATGATGAATAGTTTAATGGTGTTTGCTGATTCTGTAATACTAACAATATTCAGGTTGGGAACAATACAAGCCAACGGCATCTTATTGCCAGTACATATCAATTTTGGAGACATTTCCTATCACCTTTAAAAATTAAAAGAATAAAATTCTTTGTCTCATTAAGCTCTTATAATGCAATATAGTATTTAGTTATTCCGTGAACAAGCCTGTTATCAGGATTATCCTGTGCCAGTTCTGCTGAGAGGCCCTTAGCTCCCAGATGTCATCAGTAGTTGACAGGGGCAGACTGGAGATAAGCATATCCTAATTCATAATATTCTCTATGTATAATCTATTATACATTCTGTAGTATCAGAGTAAGATTTCGGTGTTAAACCAGTGGGACTCCTTCAGTTGCCATTGGTATTTAGCACATTGACCAGAAGCCTATTAATCAAGAGATGCAGCGTGACCTGCCAGCCCTGACCTAGGTAGAAATAACAACATGTTGTATTTACATTTTTTGTTATAATTATTATGCTAATGCTAGAGCTGTTTTCCACTGAATTGCAACAAATTAGCCAGGCACAGTGCTGTCTCCAAAAAACCATTTTTTTAAACAGTTTGTAACTTCAGTGGAGAGGCAGGTGGGTTTAAAACAAATACTTGTTTTTCAGGGTGGGGGCTCAACCTCCATTATTGCAGTGTGCACACAAATTTTGTACTGCTCCAGTTTAGAACAGTGTCACTAGCCGGTGAAGACTATGTGAATTTCATCAACTTCCTGGCGTTTCTATTTATGCAAATTTCACACAGTGTTGATCAAAATCAACACTTTCCTTTAAATCCGGAATCAACTGGATTTTGGCAAAAGGGACAGGACTGTGAAATTGGTGGCAGTCGGTGGTGTAGTACCCAGCTCAGCTTAATAAATAGGAGATGTTAAGCAGAACAGGAAGTATATTTTAGGAGTGATTCAAAACTGTAGTTAAACAAGTTTGAGTTAATCTGAGATTGTTAAACTAGTTTGAAAGGACAAAACAAAACTCAAGAGTCACAAAACTGATGCTTGTCTTAACCAGAAAAGAAATTATTTTTAATGGATTAATTAATAATTATTTCTTCTTTATTAACAATTTTCCCTTTGTACTCGAACTTCAAATGCCAGTTGACAATCCAATCTTAAATAGCTAGCCTCCGATTAATTCACATGAAGTACACATGATTGCATTGCTCTGAGTCCTGGATGGACTCTAGCTAGATAAGCTGTCCCAGGATGCCCACTTTGTCCTTCTATTTTACTCGCATATTCCTCAGAGGAATTAAATTACTATATCACATTTAACTCATGTCCTTTGAACCAGTGATACTGTCTCACTGTGCGTTTGGTAGCCTGAGAATTCAGCTTGAGGCAAGTTTTTTTTCCGATGAGGTTGTCTCAAACAAGACTGCAACTTTATGGTTTGGTTTTAGAGAAGACCTTTCTCTGTTAACCAGGATGTGAGTGAGGTTAAGCATGGTGAAAAATGCTTGTAATGAGTTTAGTACATTGATAAATAAGGTGACTTCTCATGACAATAAAATACATTCACAGGAATGTCAGATTGTATCTCTACTCCAAATTAACTGAGCTAGAAGACCAGAACCAGATAAATAATATCATATTAATGGCCTTGTGGAAAATTTTGATGACTTTGATGTCATCAAGCTTTTGAAAACACTGGCCTGAGGTTTGTTATTTTGTACTCAAAACTGAATATTGGCAAGGGATTTACACACCAGCTTGGAGTTCCTCTCATCCGAGGCCCCAAATTTTGAAATGTTTGAATTACACAGATTTCCAGATGGTTTTGAGAGATGTACTGAAATCCCCTAATCTGATGTTTGAGGGCCAAGAGATATAGTATATTTTTAAGGTCATAATGTATTCTGGCAATAAAGCCAACTTGTGGACATAGTCTGTAGCCATTTCTTGTGTATGCTGCCAATCAATCTCAGGTTGTCCCATGAATCAGAACTTTTGATGATCCAGAATCAGTAACCAAAACTATTGACAACTTATTCAGTAGTGACTCGGTTCAGGTTGTTGCTCTTCTAGTGAATGGAAGTTCCTTGTTCTGCCCCTTACTTTGCACTGCCTTGAAGGGCAATGAGGATCGCTAGTGAATTTTTTTTTTTAATGATCTGGCCACTAATGCCACTTGGAGCTTTTTTCCTTCATTTAGTCATCTTTTTTGTGGTTAATGACTTTTCATTCTATCCTTCTTAGGATAAACATGGCTTCCTTATCTGCTTTTGATTGCTTGAAGTTCAGGTGCTGCATTTTTCCTACTGCTGCCCTACAGCAAATACAATTGGCTGCTTTTTTCTATTTGATATCTGTTTCCATATTTTGCCATCTCCAGCTCTAACCACCTTTTGACATGCTTCTACGCTAATCTGCTTTCTGGGGAAGCAGTGCAGTAGTGTGGGATGTGTTTGCTACACTTTCACAGTTTAAGTGAGTTGTCTTTGGGTAGAATACGGGGAAGTTGGTATGAAAATGGTTCACTTGTGTTTAATGTTTAATTGTGCTTTTTTTTTTTTTAAATAATTTTATTGTAATCATTCCATACAAATCAATCAATTTTTACAAAAAATAAGATTGAGATTGAAAAACAAGTCGACCCCCACCCCTGAGAGAGAGAGCATGGCCAACGGAGTAAAACTTAAGGCTTGTAAACATACCTAAATAGATGAGTTTAATAGACCAATACAGATGAATGGAGAAGAAAAAGAAATGAGGAGATAATTGCTTCCTCTGTGCTTTAAGAGCTTATTCTAAAATATTGATTAGATCCTGTCAGGTTTTGGAAAAAATCTGTAAAGATCCTCTAACTGAATACTGTATTTGTTTTTTTCCAATTAAAACAGTATAAAACATTAGTTTCCACTGCCTTAAAAAGAGGAAATTTAGGATTCTTCCAGTTTAGCAAAATAAGTCTTTAATTGTGCTTTTTACATAGCACTTTGGAGGAGGGAATCTAATTGTTCCCGGGGCTGATGGGTTGTGGTGGGTTCGGTTTCTTTGAATACCTTTATTTATTTTTTGTATGGCATTCTATAGAGTGGGGGACTGACAGTCTGGTGTCACCATTTTATAATATTCATTCTGCTAACCTTAATATAATATCTTTGAATGTCTGTGGTCTTAGATCGAACACCAAGAGGGTCAGCATGCTTGATTATTTGTAGTGTAAGAGGAATGATGTGGCTTTATTACAGAATACGTTGTGAGCTAACAACACACACAGACTCTGTAATAAGAATACTCTGTTGTTGCATCAGCCTTGGCCGACTCTCATAAATAAGTCATGGTAAATCCTAATTTTCTGCAGACTACATGCTACAATTTTTGGAATGATTTTTTTTAAGCATGGCTGGTTCTACAGCCTATTACTTTAGCCAGCTCATAAGAAAACTGTATTCTGTTTTATATATCCTTTTACTATTAATTAGATTTATCTGAGCTGCTGACCTGTCTGGACCAAGATGTAGTACCTTACCTAGATAGAAATGATCAGCTATGGAAGGAACATCTTTGTTGGAAAGTGCACACCAGTGAAATTTAATTTGGACCAGTGGTTGTGCATTCCACATCATGCAAGTGAATACAGACTGTGCATTTGTGTGTTTCTCCAGCCAAATACACCCCCAATTAACAGAGCATCTCCTAAATTGGGGGATCCCATATGTCAACAGACATAATCAATTCCGCAGAACAGGCAGATGTAGTTCTGTAGGTTGCTGCTATGGAGGAGGAACAGTTGATGGGAGTGATTAATGCCTCATTGAAGGGATCTGAAAATGATTGTGATAGGCAAGCAAGCAGACCATCCACAACTGGGATGCTTTTAAAAAGGCTTTCCTAAGAGCATTTCTTCCAGAGGATTACAAGACTACTTAGAAGTGAAACTCTGGTCTGCGGTTCAAGCACTAACATTGTCCATCAGAGATTTTGCCAATAACTATGGGGCTGTATGCTTGTGCTGGTGACCTAAGATGGAGGAGGAAAAAGCAATTAGCATAATTTTCAATGACTGTAATCCCTGTAATTTTCTGGGAGGCTGAGAAAGGCTGTGATCACAGTGGATAGTCTGATAAAATTTTGCTGTGCAGTGTAATGAGACTGGGCATCAAATAAAAGTCTCTGGAAAAGAGTTCAAACCAGTAAAAAGGTGACCCTGTTAACCAAATCATCCAAGCGATCAAACAGTAGCCAAACTGTAGTTGGAATATTGGTGGTTTCCCGCATGTTAACCATCTTGACTGTTCCATGGGGTTGTGCATGGGGTTGGTGTGTAGATGCAGTGGTGGATATAGGTAGTCATTTGTTGTGATGTGAGATGTTGCATATAACTTGATAAATATTTTGTATGTCTTTATTTGTAATTTAGGCAAAGCAATGTAATTTAGTGTT
This sequence comes from Polypterus senegalus, assembly GCF_016835505.1. Taxonomy (NCBI): domain Eukaryota; kingdom Metazoa; phylum Chordata; class Cladistia; order Polypteriformes; family Polypteridae; genus Polypterus; species Polypterus senegalus. The sequence continues at coordinate 10,293 of NW_024378860.1, forward strand.
ACTTTGGTAAGAGACATTCGTGTTCACTGCCCTTCCATTTACGATTAATTTTACGACAGGATTTGGGGGATGTGTCTTAAACCAGTTTGATGAGTATTTCTCTGCTAAAGTCTTTCGACACCTGCAAGGAAGCCAGGTTAGCTTAACATATGGTCTTTGGGGTTAGGTGGTAGGTGTTAAGATGTTCTATTTCCCCCATTGGTCTGAGGTTTGGCTGTTTGGAATTGGCTTATCTCAGAGGCCTTTAAGTACCATGATGTCCTATTGGCTGTAGGGGTTGGACAGAATACCCATACATTTGCTTGCTCAACCACATTCTCTCTCTTTCTAACCAACATATGATGAAAAGGCATTTCTCTTGCTAACCTGTGGTGATGTAGAAGTATCTTTCTCTTGTTAACAACTGATGAAGACCATCACACCATGAACTGACAAAAACAGCACAGTGAAGAGCACAGCTTCAGCCATATTGAGACAGGCTTGAGGCCTATTCTGAAGAAAGCTGAGCACCAATGATGCCTTAACTAGAGACATTTTAAGTAACTACAAGTCTGTGTGCCACCTGAAACAACACATCACCATTTAATCAGGTTGTATGGTTGCCAATATTCAAATGTACTTTGCATTTTGTTATTATTTATGAATATTATCAATAATACATTATTTTATGTGTAACTTAACTCCTGCTTGTCTTTTTACCACATCTAATTGCCTGAGGTTATAGATATAGAAGGGAAGGTGGCGATATATACAATTGTACCTTATAAACAGTGGTAAGTCTGTGAGATTAGGCATTCTAAGGATACATATTAATAATAAAATAGGGGAAAGTAGAGCAATATATATATATATATTACTCTACCAAGATAAAACAATTGGTGTAGTCGGCGGGATTTTGGGATAACCATGTTTTGCACCCTGTTTGTAAATACAGTAGGACCTCGGTTCACGACCATAATTAGTTCCAAAACTCTGGTGTAAAGCGAGCAACTCCCATAGGACTGTATGTAAATACAATTAATCCGTTCCAGTCCATACGAACTGTATGTAAATATATATATATTTTAAGTTTTTAAGCACAAATATAGTTAACTAAACTATAGAATGCACAGCAAAATAGTAAACTAAATGTAAAAACATTGAATAACACTGAGAAAACCTTGAACAACAGAGAAAACTAACACTGCAATAGTTTGCGCTATAGCCGGCTAAAAGCACTTTTTAAATGAGTTTTAAGCACAGGGAAAAAAAATTAACATTTGAAAAAATCTGTAATTTAATAAACCACCAAGAAAAATAACATTGCAACAATGCACGCTACTAACAGATCGCTGGAAACAGAAGTGAAAACAAAATCAAGCCCAGTGCATTCTTTAACTGCCTTCCTACCTTAATGCATCCAGCTCTCTCTCGCGCTGCCTGTGTGTCTGCATCTCGGGCTGCCTCTGTGTGTGTGTGTGTGTCGCAATCTCTTGCGCGCTGCTCTCTCTGGCGCTACCTCTGTGTCTGTGTGCGTCTCTCTCGCAATGCCTGTGTGTATGCGAGCCTCTCTGCGCTGCCTGTGTGTGTGCGCACATGCGCCTCTCTTGCGCTGCCTGTGTGTGTGTGCGCGCCTCTCTCGTGCTGCCTGTGTGTTTGCGCACTGCCTGTGTGTGTGTGTGTGTCTGTGTGTCGCGCTCTCTCGCTCTCTCTCTTGCTCTCTCTCTCTCTCTCGCTCGCTGCACAGGAAATGCACAGGGAGAGACTGAACATGTACAAACCGAAAGGGAAACTGGCTTGTTCTTATACCGAGTGTGGAGTCATGAACCGAGGCAAAAGTTTGGCAAACTTTTTGGTCGTAAACCGAGTTGTACATGTACCGGAACGTTCGTAAACCGAGGTTCCACTGTACTGTTGATGTATATGTGTTTGTTTATGTATGTGAATTTTAGGGCACCCAGTGTACAAATGTGGTGAAAGTAAAACATTGTTTGGTTGCTGAGTTGAATATAACCAACAAAGTGTAGAGACTTCATGTGTGTCACGAGGACACCCGCATGTTTGTTAGTACTGGTGGTAGTGAGTCCCTAATTAAAGTGCTAGGGAGTGGTGAAAGATGCATGCGTCATTCATACGGCATTTAAGTGGTTAAAGTGCTAGGGAGTGATGGGACATGCATTCGTCATTCATACGGTACTTATTTGTTTAGGATCTTTGTGTATGTATGTTTATGCTTGCTAACAGGGGCAAAAGTAGGCCAACCCATAATTAATTTGGCAAATTGTATTAGAGCAAAACTGCAGACTGAGAAATGCCTAAGTTCATTTTAAAGTCAGCCATCTTCCAGTGGAGTGGCAGGGTAAGCAGGCTAAAGCTAGGAAGCCTGTAGTTCAGGTAGAGAAAGCATAAGCTTAGATGAGTGTGCCACAAAATGGAAGGGGGCTGGAAGGATTAAAAGCAAGAAAACAGAGATCAGGTTTAAAGAAGACAGCTGCTGTTATAAGAGGTTTACTATCTTGTATTATTGGTAATAAGGAAGATCATGATGAGGAAGAAAATAGCAAAGTGGATGAAAGTGAAAGTTATAGAATGTTGTGTGAGAGTTTTGAAAGATGTAACAGTTGGTGTGATAATTGGGAAGTGTTAGCATGTAGAACACCCACTGCTAAAGGTGAAAGCAGTGGATAAAAGAAATGTAAACCACCTATGGTGGAAGTTAGGACAATAGTAACCAGATTGGACTGGATCCCTAAAACATGGGTGGGTGACTTACATGAGACAGATGAGTGCTCAGATAAAGAGTGGGAATATGAGTGTGAGGAAAAGGAGAGAGATGAAAGGAAGGGAAAATGGCAAGGATGTTTTCTTCCATTATTCTCCACTGCACCACAATCTCCAGGTAATTCTGAGGTCTGTCCAGTATTTAAAGAACATGCTACACTGATAGATATTTAACCACTGTTAGGAAAGGTAACCAGTGCTGCATTGAAATTTTATTTAGTACAAAGAGATCAGATAGAAGTCAGAGAAGCTGGTGAGTGTGAATGGCAATTGTTGACTAGAGGGCATGAACTGGATAATGGCTTAAGGATACTGAGTAAAGAAAGTGTGGAATTAAAACAAAGAACAATGGAAATGAAAGGAATTCAAGTGCTTGTGTGTGAAAGGTCTGAATGTGCTAGTGCAAGAATGGCTGAGTTGGAAAGAAAGTGCACCAGTTTAGGAGTTGGTTTGAATGAAATAAGACAAGCCAAAGAACAAAGGATGAGTGATGGTGCAGCAGGAAGCTCAGGCAGCAAGCCAGGAATGTACAGGGGTGTGAAAGTCCTAACAGCTGTGCTGCAGCCAGCAGTAATTAAAAACACACACACACTTAGGTTCAGTAATTTGAAACCTGACTGACCAGTTGTTTAAAAAGACAGCCTATGAATCTCCATGCAATAAAATGGAGAAAGGTGAGCTGGTCTTGAGTAAAGAACACAGGTCAGTTTTAGAGAGATGCTGGATTTGGCACTTGGATTCTGGAGAGGTTTTAGCCCACACTTTCAGGTAGCAGTTACCATAAAATAAAAAAGGACACACAGGCAATGAAAAAAAAAATAGAAGGGTAGCGCAGGAAGACAGGAAAGGGAAAACAGTTATTTCTGTTTCAATTTCCTGGCTTTTTGCAAAGTGCTACTTCTATTATAAGGTTTTATGGATTTTTGTTTGGTGCAGGTAATAAATAGTGAAGGAAATTAGCAGAGTAAAATCCATGCAGGAGATCGGGTTACCTCTAGCACATTGGAGCAAAGTGGTACTAGTGGCCAAGCTGTTCCAATGAATGCCTGGAAACAAAGTTTGGGTCTTGGCACCAGGTTAACAATCAAGAAGATGAGATGGACAAAAACTGCTTTGTCACCTTCCATTTTGCAGACCTGCCTACATAGCAGAATGAAGAAAAAATAAAGAAGGAAAGACAACATCTAAAGACTAAAGACAAAGACATGAAGAAGAACTGAAGAGACAGCAAGAAAAAGACACTTACTGGGGTTTAAGTGAGTAACAAGTCCACAAGTCATGCAATAATAAGGCTAGTCACAATAGCTATAGTTTAAAAGGAAAGGTTTGTTCATTACTGCAGCAAATTTATATTCCAAGGGGTGGAAACTGAACAAACCAGTTAGGAATGCCAAAATAAGGGGATTAATTTTGGGCTCATAAAGTATACATTCTGGGTATTAATTAATTAAGTGGGATAATTAATATAATTAATACTATTATTAAAGAATGGTATTCTGAGCAAATTGGTGAACTTTTCAGGAAAGCAGGTGTAGCTGGTATATTTGCAAGACATATGGGTCCAATGTTTAGGTATAGCCTAATTGGGAAAATACAGAAGCCCTGCTGAGGTTGTCAGCTGTGGTACAAACAGAGGACCAGTGGGTCAATTCTGAACTGAGGTGTTTAGCACAGCGAGTATGCATATGGTGAGCAAACAACTCTAGGGGTGGCCTACAGGGGGAATGATGAGTTGCATAGCTTTGATGTCTCATGGTGGTGATGCCAGCCTTTACTGGTAAAGGCTGATGGCAGTCAAGAGTTGCACCATGGGTAGGAAAGCGCAAAAGGTAACTAAATCAACCCCAAATGTGTGAAGAGGGGCCACAGATATTGGTTTGTGACCAGTTTATGCAGTGGCACATGTGCTGACACTTGGGCAGAAGTGGTTATACTGGCACCTGTGGTATGTTACCTTTCAAATTTTGATGTTAATTGTACAGCTGCATCTACTTAAACAGATAGTTTGGGACAATGGTGTAATTAGCAGTTAGACACAAAACAAGCACAGATTAAAAATTCACACAATAGACTAAATTGTAGTGGTCTAGTTTAGTGGAAGGTGTGGACTTGTCTCATTTTGAACCATCAGATCTGATGAGATATGAAGACTTCAGAAAGAGTTGACGCAAGCTGGAGCAGATATAAGTCATCAGGAGCAGATCCACATTCTGCTGATTGTCTTTGAAATAAAGAAGATATTTGATGGACAAATGGTCATAGACAACTTTTAACGCTAGGAGAGCAAATACTGCCAATCAAAGCACAAATTATTCAACAGGCTCTTTAAACAATTAAGGCTGTTTATAAAGACATTGTACAAAACATTCATCAGGGTGGAGTGTTGTGATGTCAGATTTTGCATATAACTTGATAAATGTTTTGTATGTCTTTATTTGTAATTTAGGCAAAGCAATGTAATTTAGTGTTACTTTGGTGAGAAGCATTCGTGTTTGCCCGCCCCCCTCCCCCGTTTACGAATAATTTTACGACTGGATTTGGGGAATGTGTCTTAAACCAGTTTGATGAGTATTTCTCTGCTAAAGTCTTTCAACATTCAAGGAATCCAGGTTAGATAAACATATGGGGGGTGGTAGGTGTTAAGATGTTCTATTTCCCCCATTTGTCTGAGGTATGGCTGTTTGGAATTGGTTTCTCTCAAAGGCCTTTAAGTACCATGATGTCCTATTGGCTGTAGGGGTTGGACAAAAAACCCATACATTTGCTTGCTCAACCACATTCACTCTCTCTCTAACCAACATATGATGAAGAAGCATCTCTCTTGCTAACCTGTGATGATGTAGAAGTATCTTTCTCTTGTTAAAAACTGATGAAGACCATCACATCATGAACTGACAAAAACAGCACAATGAAGAACACAGCTTCAGCCATATTGAGACAGGCTTGAGGCCTGTTCTGAAGAAAGCTGAGCACCTTTGATGCCTTAACTAGAGACACTTTATGTAACTACAAGTCTGTGTGCCACCTGAAACAACACATCACCATTTAATCAGGTTGTATGGTTGCCAATATTCAAATGTACTCTGCATTTTGTTATTATTTATGAATATTATCAATAAAACATTATTTTATGTGTAACTTAACTCCTGCTTGTCTTTTTACTACATCTAATTGCCTGAGGTTATAGATATAGAAGGGAAGGTGGGGATATGAAGAAGGTGGGGAAATGAAGATCTTCATTTCGGGTCCACTACCTCTCGTCAGATGATCAAATGAGTACTTCAGTTGTCTGCTAGGATTAAACAACTGGCTGCAGGGTTTCTGCAAGAAGCAAGACATCGGGTTCATCAAAAACTGGGACCTCTTTTGGGAAAGACCGTGTTTCTTCAAGCGAGATGGCCTGCATTCGAACAGTTTTGGCGCCCGGGTCCTCTCGAAAACATATCTAAGATAATTCGTTTATCTTGAGTATCTATCTCTGCTCTTAACTCCTTCGAAATGCTACTGTTGTGCTAGGACATGATAATTGTTTAATAAAATCTCCTGTAAAAGTGCACAACATTATTACTGTAATAACCAATCTCAATGCACATAGAAAATCTAGGCAATACGGCATAAACACCAATAATTTAATTAAAATTACTACTTTAGAGGAAAAATGTATTAAAACTATAAAAACAGTTTACAGATTAAACAAAAAATACACACAGAGTGGCGCTAATAAAAATAACTTAGTTCCTGTTCCAAATATCAATAGCGCATATAGTATTCATCTCTGTCCCTCCGAAACATTAAATATGGCACTATTAAATTTTAGAGCTTTAACTAATAAGACATTTTTTATCAACGATCTTATTAGTGATAAAAAAATAGATTTTATTGCACTAAGTGAAACGTGGCTTAGCTCAGACGGCGTGGCTGTTTTAATCAAATCTGCGCCTCCGGATTACAGTTTTACTCATGCAGATCGCCAAGGAAAAAGAGGCGGTGGCTTGGCAAACATTTACTCGAGCCGGTTAAAATGTAAAGATGTCAGTTTTGGTAAGTTCAAGTCCTTTGAGTATCTCGCCGTTGTTATCCATGGAGATTCTCAAGTTCTAGTATTATCCGTGTATAGACCTCCAAAATTCAACGCGTCTTTTTTTGAGGAATTCTCTGACTTAATGTCAATTTTAATTACGAACTATGACACACTCTTAATAGTGACTTTAATTTTCATATAGATAATCAGTGTGACCAAAAAGTAAAAGAATTTATGAACCTCCTGGGCTCTTTTGATTTGATACAGCTCGTTATTCAGCCTACACATAAA
>NW_024378861.1:0-15156 GCF_016835505.1 Polypterus senegalus
CCTGCTTAACTTTTGTAAGTAAGTTGTAAGGAATGAGCCTGCCAAATTTCAGCCTTCTTCCTACACGGAAAGTTGGAGAATTAGTGATGTTGGAAAGTTCAATATGGCGGCTGACAGTGGCGTCATACCACCGAAATAAGTACGTACATTGGTTTCGGTTAGTGCAGGGAAGCCGCCTACCAAATTTCGTGACGATGGGGCCATAAATAAGAAAGTTCAACATGGCGGACGTTGTTGACCGTTATGACCGTTACGCGTAGAATTTCGAAATGAAACCTGCTTAATTTTTGTAAGTAAGCCTTAAGGAATGAGCCTGCCAAATTTCAGTCTTCTACCTACACGGGAAGTTGGAGAATTAGTGATGAGTGAGTGAGGGCTTTGCCTTTTATTAGTATAGATTAAATACTGTGATTTTGAAATGCATATATCTCATGTGTGTTCTGTGTCTACAACGATCTGTGTAAATATTGAATGACAGAGGAAAGGTGAGGCAAAAAATGCTGAACACACAGCTAAAACAGAAAATGTTTTCATATGTGATAGTAATAACAACATAATTTTGACGTGAAGTGTAGGATGTCTGATGACTAAAGCTCAAATATCCAAGAAACACTTTCACAAAATGCGTAACAAAATACATATGCTTTTTTCTAAGAAATAATCCAAAGAAAAAGAAATTGCTCAATTGACATGTTGCTGAAGCCAAATTATCAGTCGGTACAAAATAAGACATTCGCATATGTGTGTGTTTGCGCGTTTCAGTTTCAACCAGTATTCGCAGTGGTAACGCAGCTGTCACTGATCTTCATAAAAGGCATAGTAGATAAACTACTGTTTAGCAATGGCAAGGTAATAGGTTCAAATTCTGCGTCTTCTCTGTAGCGCTCTGAGTAGTTAGCTGCTATTATTATTATTATCATACTAGCAAAATACCCGCGCTTCGCAGGGGAGAAGTAGTGTGTTAAAGAAGTTATGAAAAGAAAAGCAAACATTTTAAAAATAACATAAGATCATTGTTAATGTAATTGTTTTGTCATTGATATTGAGTGTTGTTGTCATATTTATCTATATATATATATATATATATATATATACTGTGTATATATATATATAGCTATATAGCTATAGCAAAATACCTGCGATTGGCAGCGGAGAAGTAAAAAGAAAAGGAAACATTTTAATAATAACGTAACATGATTGACAATGTAATTGTTTTGTCATTGTCATGAGTGTTGCTGGCATATATATATATATATATATATATATATATATATATATATATATATATATATATATATATATATATATATATATATATATATATATATATATATATACACATATATATATATATATATATACACATATATATATATATATATATATATATATACATATATATATATATATACACACATATATATATATATACACTCATATATATATATATATATATATATATATATATACACATACATATACCCCCGCTGTCGCAAAGTAGAAGTTATGAAAAGAAAAGGGAACATTTTAAAAATAACGTAACATGATTGTCAATATACAGTAATTGTTTTGTGAGTGTTATTGAATGTTGCTGTCATCAAGGATTTGATTATCATTATTTGTTTCAATCAGGGTCATTATTTATGCGATGTGTTGTGTTCAAGTTACATTCCGTGTTTGTCAATCGTTGTAAAGATAAGAGGTTTCATTCATCGATTAGTTTCTTACTGCATCAATAAACAGCTCGTCTTCCTCTTTATCTGAGATGTGACAAACTCCATGCACGGGTTTTTTTTACACTGTCTTCCTTTAGCGGGACATTCACTTTTTCCACCGTGTGCTTTGTTTCCGCAGTAGCTGCACTTACGAATATGATTGTATGTATCAGACGCTTCATATTTTTTGCTGCCTTCTCAATTGTGTAATTCGGTTTTGTTCAGCACTCTTTGGAACTGTCGCTTTTTATCTGTGCACTGCGTCAGTTCACGTGAGCCGCTTGGTGTTCTTCCATCGATGGTTCCCAGCTGTGCTGGTGCCATCTCGTGTAATGTCAGCTAAGACCCGGCACTTAAAAGTTTCTCTCGCAGTTTCGCTGAGTTTGTTCCAAACACCACCCTGACCATCTCATCTTCCTCTGCATAAGCACAGTCCTTCACACGTGAATATTTACCGGCAGTGTTTGTATTGGATTGCCGCTGATGGACGGCCTGATATGGGCAGGCACTAAATTACAAAGCGCTAGTGGCAGCCTGTCTATGAACTTAATTTAATATAAACTTACGGTTCACGCGTGCTTTGTTTCGCGTAGCTGTACTTATGAATATGCTTGTATGCATCATTTGCTTCATAATGTTTTTCTGCCTTCTCAATTGTGAAATGGCGTTTTGTGCTCATCGCTGTTTGGAGTTCTTCCTTGTTCTCTACGTACTTACGTGAGGAGCTTGATGATGTAACGAAACTCACTCCTTCCGCCATCTCCAACTCCACTCCATTACATTATATGTAGAAAAATAGGTTCCAGTTATGACCCTTACGCGTAGAATTTCGAAATGAAACCTGCCCAACTTTTGTAAGTAAGCTGTAAGGAATAAGCCTGCCAAATTGCAGCCTTCTACCTACACGGGAAGTTGGAGAATTAGTAGTGAGTGAGTGAGTGAGGGCTTTGCCTTTTATTAGTATAGATAACAAAAATATACTTTTGATGCGAGTCTGTAACATCTTGTGGAAATTTATGGTATTTGGAAAAGATGTTACTTCTCCTCTCAAATGGACATTCGTATTAACATGTCCTTTTAATTTATTTTTTTTATTTGGATTCTTCAATAAAAAATTGTTTAAATGACATGTTGATGTGAATGTCTGTGCACGAGGAAAAGTAACATCCACCATTGATATTGCGGTTTCTGTTTGGTTAACAAGACACCAAGAAGAAATGACTGAGCTGCGTTTGTGTGTTTTGCTTTTATCCCACTTTTACGTACCATAAATTTACACAGACTGTTACAGACTCAATATGCTTTTATTATATAATAGCAACAATAATAGCAACTCACTACTCAAATAGGAAGAACCCCGAATCGAATGATTATGAAGAAGCAGTCCTTACCTCTGCACCAGCCAAGCGGACGTGTTTACCTTGTGTCGATTGATAGTTGGGCTAAAGTTTTGCACATTGCTAATAGCATTTAAATTGAACTGTTTCTTCGGTTATATTCTTGTTTTGTTATGCCTTTTGTGAAAGTGTTTATTTGATATTTGGATTTTATTAATGATACTAGCAAAATACCCGTGCACACTTGAAAGCGACAAGTGAACAATTCAGTGGTAGCCATCAACTCACATGCAGATGCATAGGTGAAGGGCTTAAGCATTTCACTCTTATAGTGCTCCTGTGTAGTATAATTATCACCTGTACCGTCTTCAGTCCACACCTTGAACCTGTCCCAGTCATTCAATACATAAGACACAATGTTCCTCCGGATATCAAGAGTGAGCCTGATATGGCCGTGCAATATGTAACAAAGAGAATGGAAAAGGCAGGTGCCATCTCCGGCATGGAAACCACTCAGTAAGTGACAGTTGTTTGATCGATGGTGATCACCTCGATAGACATGTTAATGGGTGCGGTTGGATGATAAAGGAAATGGGTACCTGAACAATGTAAAGTAAGTCTAAAATACCTAAACAAGAACTATAATCGAAATAAATTAACAATAAAACAGCGGAGAAGCCGTGGATTAAATAAAAAGGCTGTAGTTATCAGCAGGGAGACGTGAATCCTGTGGGGAAGCAAGGAAGGGAATGTAGAGAGTGGAGCGATGGACGGCCTTGTATAGGCAGGCAGCCAACAACGTGGGAGGCGTTGGGATGGGGGACAGCGCCTCTCTCGATGACTGAGCTGCAAGCTATGGACGTATGTATGTACGTAAGTAGGATTCAGTTAGCGTTGGGAACCTGTGTACCAAATTTCTTGACGATGAGCCCATAAGTAACAAAGACCATTGAAAAGTTCATATGGCGGCCAACAGTGGCATCATACCACTGAAATAAGTACGTACACCGATTTTGGTTAGCGCAGGGAAGCCACCTACCAAATTTCGTGAAGATGGGGCCATGAATAAGAAAAGTTCAACATGGCGGGCGTTTGACCATTACATAGAATTTGAAATGAAACCTGCTTAACTTTTGGAAGTAAGCTGTAAGGAATAAGCCTGCCAAATTTCAGCCTTCTAACTAAATGGGAAGTTGGAGAATTAGGGTGAGTGAGTCAGTGAGGGATTTGCCTTTTATTAGTATAGATTAATAGACTTGGATTCATTTGATACTGCTTCATTAACAAAATGTGAAGCATCATCAAATTAACTGGATTAAATTAATGCATTCAGGCATTGCCTTAAAAATGTAATCACAGAAGTTTCACATGTTGATGGTGATTAATCAGCAGCCCTAAAAAAACTACTGTGAACTCAGAATGGCATTGCCATGTTTTTTACACACTGGACGATGAAGTACAAAGCCAGCATAAATTTGATGTAGAGAAGAGAAGCACTTGGAGTGGCATAAAAGTGGATGATGCAATCAAGCCGTGAGTGAAGAGTGCAATAGTGGATGGCGGCTTCCTCACATAGTTTTCACAGACATGGCAGACCCAACAATGAATGCAAGTGACAGAATACTGTAAATGGTGTGCTTTGTTCATGAAAATGGCAGAATCAGTGCACTTATGGTACTTAACCGTAAATGAGGCACCTTTTAGAAGAAAATAGTTCGATTTTAGTACCTATATTCATATGCTGGCATGTGTATTGAATTACATACATGCACAATTGCACATATTGAATCACATATACGATTTGGGTGCAAATGCATACAAGTGCAAAGAAAACCGACAGTTTTTCTTGTGTTTCCATGCATTGTCATGTCTGCTGTGTCTGTGAAAATATTGTATGGTGAGCTGCATTCATTCACAGATTGCCGTCCACAATGTACCATCTTGTTTCCTTTCTTCCCCCATGTAAAACTGATGCTGGCTGTGCACTTCATATAGTGAAAGCATTGCTTCCGTATCAAAGACTTGGTATACTTTGTGCAGAAGTACATTGTACTGTTCCCTGTATATAAATAGTTAACACAGTTTCTACAGTTTACCTGTTCTGTTATGCAGGAGTTTAGTGTAAAATATTTTTTTAATGTTGTAAAGAAAAAAAATTGTTAAAAAAAAAATCCTGATTGGATCATTTCGAATATAAACCTACTATCCTTGTTCTACCCATCTCAGACAGGTTGAAATCTAAAGTAATCAAAGTTGACCGCCAGGTTAACCTTTGCAGTGCACCATCTATTAAAATGTATTTTGTAGTGCATTACAATGAAGTTTTGTGATGTACCATCTGTTTGAATGACAAAGATATAACAACTGGTTCGACATACAGTTATACAAACATACAGACACTTATCCTTTTATTAAGGTGGATTGCCAAATTGGCACTGCTTTTAGTTTTAACCATTTGTTGAACAGATACCTTCAAGCATATTTGCAGTGTATGGCTCACAGATGCCCTAGTCTCTGACCTGAAAACATTACACTACTATTGACTTTGAAGTTCTTCTCTACCAATGCCAGTTCAACTAAAATGTTTAACTATGCTAAGCTCAATGTGGTGAGTTTTGTAGTATTTGAAGTTGTACTGATAGAGTGCCCTCTTAATGGGTATTACAGTATGTTATTGTCCAGGTTGAAGGTTGGAGTGCTGTATTAATGTGCCAGAATGCATTTGCTGATGTTAAAGCAATAATTTTCAAACCTCTTCACAAAATTATTAATCAAGATTTAATGACTTAGTTAATGTAGAATGTAGAAAACATAACAAAATCATTTTCAGCAAATGGAACTATCCATCCAAAGAACAACCCATCATGATATAGTCTTGTAGCAGGTGGCTCTTTGGAAATGTATGCATAATGCTGTCTACTATGACTGTTATGAGCCTTTTAAAATATTAAGCCATTTATCCATTTATTTCAACAAAAGGGTAAGCTTTCATTCCTATGACATTATTTTCAAATGAATGTAACTGTAATGTATCTAAAGCAACTAACCAGTAAATCAAAATCGACTAAGTACAACTAAGACATGTGGCTGCACTCTGCAGGTTTGGAACAGAACTGTAAAACTTATTTTTCCATTATTACATTTTTAGAGTTCAAAGGAGGTATTAATATCCAAATCCCTACAATAGATCTCAATGACTTCACTATTAAATGTTCTGCACAAACACTAATTTATGCAACATTATAAGCTTTGTCACATCTACATATCTCATGTCAATGTTTGTTAGCTTTTTTTTTTTTTAAAACCAGAAAGCTCAACCCCTTTTTTCAGCTACTGTATGCATGTTCATTTTAAAGGAAGATTCTTATAGGTACATTTTAAATAGGTAAATGCAAATCACAAAATATTGTATTTATGTGAGGTATACACACATCTTTTAATGAGTGCATTTTAGTCTTTAAAGAAATTAAATTATCTCTATAGACCACACAAAAATAGGTCTACCTAGTTACATGGATTCACTTATACTGAGCAGCCTTGATTTTGCTGCAAAACTAGTTAATATGAAAACCGCTGCCACAGGGATCCCCGGTTTAGACTACATAGGCGCTTGTTGCCATCTACAGGCAGTTAAAAAAAAAAAAAATACTTTCATCTTAGCTGCACAAATAAACATAGAAATATAGCATAGCTAAATAAATGTAAATATACTTTTGTGTCAGTTAAAAGTCTGTGATACATAAATTGTGAAAGCTCTCCAACATATTGTCATATCAATGTTCTGAAAATATTAACAGTAGCTCAAATCCTCTGCCTTAAACGGAGGTTTCTAGTTAGTGGCAGTTTTTCACACTATTCTGGTTGGAATGCTGCTTTAGGTGACTTTGTGATCATCTCTTTTACCAGCAAAAACTAAACAGCAGCTACTATTATCCATATACTACACACATACTCATAAACAGCTTTTTATTACATGCATTTAATAACTTTCTTTCACTTTTTAATTAAAGTATCTCCTATAATTTAGTGCCTCACTAAAGTCTTGTTTGGACTAAATAAGTTTGATTTTTGTGAGAAGAAAACTGTTTTCAAGCTTGTATATGTAATTATAAATTTTACAAATTCTTGTGTGCAATTGTAATTGGACAATGAATTTCTCATGTGTGTTGAATATATCCTTGACCTTTGTTTTTCATATTTTATTTACACTGCATTGAAGTTTAGGTCATAAGTTTTTTTTTGTCCCCAGTATTCTACACATCAGACCCTACAGTGTTAAAGAAATGTAAAAATTCATAAGTTTTAAGTGTATAAATTTCCAGTTTCCTAAGTTAACACTTGACAGTGATATCTTGCACAACAGTTACAGCACAAGTTATCTTGGAATATAGTGTAGGCCATACCTAGATTTGACAGTATTTCACTATTACTTGCAAAGTGCCTTTAGACTGTTTCATTTGGGTTTAGATTGTATTCACATATTATTTAATCCTACAAATGTTTGATTAAATTTAAGCTTGGAATAAAGCACCAGATAAAAATCTTTACTTTTTTGTTTCCTATTAACAATATTATATATCTTTTGATGGCTAAGGGCAATTTTACACTCAGATGTGAACGTCACAATTAGTTGCAGATTTTTTGTGCTGATCAGCAGTTATTTTTCATAGACCTTCCTTGCATTCAGTTTAGTGTATTTCCATGCACAAGTCTTGCATGGGGTAGGCATCACTAATTGGTATTTCATATTATGCATGGTTTTTCTCAATGTAAGCTCCTACAAGAACATTTTATGTTTTAAATATCATCAGAGGAAAATCGTGTACCAACATTTCTTAAAATTCTTTGTCTCAGTTATTCTTTAAGTGTACTATATTTAATAATTTAGAAATTATCGCCATTTAACATTAATTAGTTTTTTTTCATTGTAGACCAAAAAAAGTATTAAGAATGTGACTTTAGATTGTTTCATTTGGGTTCAGATTGTATTCACATATTAATCGCTAAATATATGCAAGCTTTCAAGGCCTTAGATCTCTGAAGAAGGGGCTCGAGGTTGCCTCAAAAGGTTTCATATTGTAATCTTTTAGTTGGCCAATAAAAGGTGTAATTTTGCTTGACTTCTTACTACATTCACAAAGGCTAACACGGTACAACATCCTAGTACTACATACTGTATATATAATATATACTGTATTGTTGCATCATAAAGATTTAGCTTATGCATGGTATTCTGAATACTCTCTTACTAAAAGCATACACGTGCAATATCAATCCAGCGGCAGTTTCAAAATAAAGAAAAAAGCTTCCATATAGGAAGTTTTTTCACTTATTGTCCAGTTGTTTACTGAGACAATAAATCACATCTGGGCATTAACATTCAGTGTCAATAACGCCCCAGTCCACATCCCTGGACGAGAAAGGGTACCATGGAGGAAGACCAACATCTCCTTTTAAAATGGCTGAAGTTCACAACACTAGTTTGATTTTTGCTTTTTTCCTTCTTAAATCAACATTGTCATGCTATTTTACAATATGTATGTAAATTCGACATACGGGCAAAATACATTTGTGACTTGAAAAGAAAAATGGATGTTGTCAATTTAGTTTTAAGGCGTTTCATCACATTGGGACTATGGTACTCTTCACCTCCATTATAAAGTGCAGGAGAAGGCTAGTTATTTTTTAACTGTGGCAAACTAATATATACAATAATTGCAAAGAAATAACTTTAAAATACTGAAGCGTTGGTTGGTCTGCGTCCGTTGCAGGTAAATGGGCGTCTGAGCGTAACTCCGTTAGTGGCGGTGTTTATTTTTATTATCCCGAGGTATCCTGTATTTACCCAACTCGAGGAGGTTCTATTCCAGTATATGCAAGCATATATAAACGTGAGCGGTAGAGAAATGGGCTCAGAAAGAAACTGAAAAGAAACCCAAAGATACACCTAAGCCTAGACAGGCATCAAGTCCAAGTTCAGCCTGAAGGTATGGTCTTACAGAGACTGACCCGGAGCAGACGGACAAAAGCACAGATCTCCTGGGACCCCAGGCCACATCATCCTTTCCAGTTGAGAGCGAATGTGCAAGTGATGCAGGTGATGATGGCTCGTTGATTCCAGAAGATCACTTGAAACTGGAAATGGCCTTCCCGTCCACGCTATCTCTCCTTGGGAGCCGGAGCATCGGCTGTAACGGGTCTTGCCTCTTCACCTCCGCGGAGCTGAATGACCAAAACAATCTGTTCAAACTAAAGGTAATCGCTGAGCTCAAGAAAGAAATAAATGTTATGCTCAAGACAAACGCGAAGCTGCAGGTGGAGCCTACTGCAGGGTAATAAAGACTTGAGAAATTTGTATATAATTGCTTTGAGGCAGCCCTTAAAGGTATGCTAGAACGTAAACACATTTAGGAAAATGTGTCTAAATATGAGGAAAAACTGCGAGCAATTGGTGGGAAGATGTTAAGCAAACATTCACGCCTCGAATTGAAATAGCTGAACATCTGGCATCCACCGTCAACGGAAAACAACTGTGAGTTCCGAATGCAAAAACCTCAGAGACAGACTTGCTGCTCTGGAAGATGAATGCAGAAGGAATAATATTAGAATCGAAAGTCTACCTGAGAATCATGAAAGTCCAAACCCAGTGAAATTCCAAAATAATTGAGAGGACTTTAAATCAGACACCCAGATAGCAGCATCTTACCGCATATGGGGATCAAATACCTCTAAACCTAGGACTCTTGTCGTGCATTTTGAAAAATCACAATTTAAATTTAATGTAATGTCACTTCAGACAGAAACAAGAGATTATATTTGAAAATAACCATGTTCGTATTTTCCCCGATTTCTCATCTTCAACAGCTGGTAAAAGTGCTGCTTTTTGCAACATTAAACAGCGCTTAGGAAAGACTAGATCAGATACATCCTCTTGTATCCTGACAAACTGAAAGTGGATATTCAAGACATGCATTACATCTTTATCACTACGGAGGAAGCAGAAAAATGAGCGTTAAAGATGATCACTTACACTTTTGAAATATGATCGTGAGTCGCATCCGTCATGGCATGGCAAACTAAGATATTGCCGCTGTCTGATCTGCTTGCAATAATACTGGTATTGTAATTATGCATCCTTTTCCCTTCTCTGCCCCTTTTGTTTGTTTTAATTACAATTATATCATTATATGTTTGTATTTGTGGGAGAAATTAAATAAACATTTATTTATTTATTTTTACCTTCTTAAAGGAGACTGTTTAACATCATACCCTTGGTTTATTGTTATTGTTATTATTGTATTAGGGTTTACAATGCTTATCCAGGGCCACTTTTTAACACCATTCCCAGGGTTTACTATCTTACTATTTCAAGACTGTTGAAGATTATATTTTATGCTTCTAGTATTTGGACTGTATTGGCAGTAGATATCTCAATTTTAATCCTCATACATCGCTACTGGGGGACTTGTTTTGTTTTGCTCTGTCTTTAGGTATGTTAGAGGACTGGTATTTTGAAGTGTGGTCCAGCCTCATGTGGAGAGGCAAAATGGGGAGTTGGGGGACTAGGGGGAGAGAAAGAGAGCAAGCTATCTCTAATCTATCCTTTTAATCCATATAAGTACCAACGTAACAATAGGCTTAAAGGCAATTACTCCTGGGAAAATTGGAAATTAAGGTCAAAGCTGTCTCACTTGCAGTTAAGACTACAAAATGACATAAAAAATTTGCAGTCAATGTCTCCATGACCAGAAAGTTAACTTTGTGAGCTGGAATATTAAAGGCCTGAATCGCGAATTAAAGAGAAAAAAATAGTAGAGTGGAACCTTGAGATACGAGTGCCCCAACGTCATAATTTTTGAGATCACGAAGTGCCTAACGTCATAATTTTTGAGATACGAGTCTTCACTAGGTAATTTTTTTTTTTTTGCCATAAATTTGAAATACGAACCATCAAAGAGCTTGTCGCACGCATATTCTGAGGAACTGACGACAGAAGAGTTGACAGAACTACAGATGCAGCATCATATGGAGGTTCTGCAGGAGATTGGTATTGCAGAGGAGCCAGAGGTGGAGGGGGTTATCTCTTCAAGTGAGATAGTGGAAGTGTTGGCAATGTGGGAAAATGTTTCGGACTTTATTGAAAAGAAACACCCTGAAAAAGTTGCAACTGGTCGTACAGCAGCGCTGTTTAATGACACTTGCCTAACTCATTTCAGAAACATTGCAAAGGGGAGGAAGAAACAAAGCTCCTTGGACAGGTTTTATTGAAACATCCTGTGAATGAAAGTGACAAAAGCGTGCAAAAAGAAAAACTAGTGAAGAAGAAAATTAAGTTAAGCAAAAGTGAAGTGAAAGAAAAAAATAATACAATACGCTAATCGGCTGCACCAACATCTGTTTATTTCTTTAGATTCTCTTTTATGTATTAGGTTTTATTTTGTTTGTATACAATATTTGTTCATTATAAATACATTTTTCTTATGTTGAAATAATTTAACAAAAAATTGGGGTGGCTTTTTGGGGGCTGGCACGAATTAATCTCATTTCAATGAATTTCAATGGGGAAAATTTATTTCAGATACAAGCAATTTGACTTACGAGCTCAGTCATGGAATGAATTGAACTCGTATCTCAAGGTACAACTATATTCTCTCACCTAACAGGTCTAAACGCTAAAATAGTATTTTTACAGGAGACCCACTTATTAAGAAACTAGCAAAATACCGCCTAAATACTGCCTCAATATTTTTATTAAGAAAAAGTAAACATTTTAAACTGGAGTCAAATATCCATCCATCCATCCATCCATCCTCTTCCGCTTATCCGAGGTCCTGGCGAGGGTAGCAGCTTAAGCAGAGAAGCCCAGACTTCCTCTCCCCCGCCACTTCTTCCAGCTCTTCCGGAGAATCCCAAAGGCGCTCCCAGGCCAGCCAGGAGACATAGTCCCTCCAGCGGTCCTGGGTCTTCCCGGCCTCCTCCTCCGGTTGGACGTGCGGAACACCTCACCAGGGAGGCGGCCCAGGAGGCATCCTGATCAGATGCCCGAGCCACCTCATCTGACTCCTCTTGATTCGGAGGAGCAGCGGCTCTACTCTGAGCCACTCCCCGATGACTGAGGCTCTCACCCTATCTTTAAGGGAAAGCCCAGACACCCTGCGGAGGAAACTCATTTCAGCCGCTTGTATTCAATCTCGCTCTTTCGGTCACTACCCATAGCTCATGACCATAGGTGAGGGTAGGAACGTGATCGACTGGTAAATTGAGAGCTTTGCCTTACGGCTCAGCTCTTTTCACCCGCGACAGACCGATGCAGAGCCCGTGATCACTGCGGATGCCCGCGACCGATCCGCCTGTCAATCTCACGATCCATTCTTCCCTCACTCATGAACAAGACCCCCAGATACTTAAACTCCTCCACTTGGGGCAGGATCTCCCCAACCCTGAGAGGGCACTCCACCCCTTTTTTCCGGCTGAGGACCATGGTCTCCGGATTTGGAGGTGCTGATTCTCATCCCAGCCGCTTCACACTCTGCTGCGGACCGCATCCAGAGAGAGCTGAAGATCACGGCCTGATGGAAGCAAACAGGACAACATCATCTGCAAAAGCAGTGACCCAATCCTGAGTCCACCAAGGGGACCCTTCAAGACCCTGGTTGCGATTAGAAATTCTGTCCATAAAAGTTATGAACAGAATCGGTGACAAAGGGCAGCCCTGGCGGAGTCCAACTCTCACTGGAAGCGGGCTCGACTTACTGCCGGCAATGCGGACCAAGCTCTGACACAAGTTGTACAGGGACCAAACAGCTTTTATCAGGGGTCCGGTACCCCATACTCCGGAGCACCCCACAGGATTCCCGAGGGACACGGTTGAACGCCTTTTCCAAGTCCACAAAGCACATGTAGACTGGTTAGGGCAAACTCCCATGCACCCTCCAGGATCCTGCTAAGGGTGTATAGAGCTGGTCCACTGTTCAGCCACCACCATGAAAACCACACTGTTCCTCCTGAATCCGAGGTTCGACTATCCCGACGGACCCTCCTCTCCAGAACCCCCGAATAGACTTTTCCAGGGAGGCTGAGGAGTGTGATCCCTCTATAGTTGGAACACACCCTCCGTCCCCTTTTTAAGAGGGGATCACCACCCCGGTCTGCCAATCCAGAGGCACCCTCGATGTCCATGCGATGTTGCAGAGACGTGTCAACCGAGACAGTCCTACAACATCCAGAGCCTTCAAGGAACTCCGGGCGTATCTCATCCACCCCCGGGGCCCTGCCACCAAGGAGTTTTTTGACCACCTCGGTGACTTCAGTCCCAGAGATGGGAGAGCCCACCTCAGAGTCCCCAGGCTCTGCTTCCTCATTGGAAGGCATGTTTAGTGGGATTGAGGAGGTCTTCAAGTACTCCCCCACCGACCTAGCAACGTCAGTCGAGGTCAGCAGTGCACCATCTCCACCATATACGGTGTTGACACTGCACTGCTTCCCCTTCCTGAGACGCCGGACGGTGGACCAGAATCTCCCGAAGCCGCCCGAAGTGGCTCTCCATGGCCTCTCCAAACTCCTCCCATGCCCGAAGTTTTTGCCTCAGCAACAACCGAAGCCGCATTCCGCTTGGCCTGCCCGGTACCTATCAGCTGCCTCCAGAGACCCACAGGACAAAAAGGTCCTATAGGACTCCTTCTTCAGCTTGACAGCATCCCTCACCGCGGTGTCCAGCAACGGTTTGGGGATTGCCGCGACAGGCACCACCGACCACCTTACGGCCACAGCTCCGTCAGCCGCCTCAACAATAGAGGCACGGAACATGGCCCATTCGGACTCAACGTCCCCACACTCCCTCGGACGTGGTCGAAGTTCTGCCGAAGGTGGAGTTGAAGCTACTTCTGACAGGGGACTCTGCCTGCCGCTCCCAGCAGACCCTCACAGCACGCTTGGGCCTACCAGGTCTGGCCGGCATCTTCCCCACCATCGAGCCAACTCACCACCAGGTGGTGATCAGTTGACAGCTCCGCCTCTCTTCACCCGAGTGTCCAAGACATATGGTCGCAAGTCCCATGACACAACCACAAAATCGCTCATCTAACTGAGGCCTAGGTGTCCTGGTGCCAAGAGGTTCCGCCGATATAGTCACCTCGGCCTGACGCACAGTTTGGACTCTGGGACCAATCTCTCCTTGAGAGGGGCTGGACTCTCTACCACTCTGAGTTGTTCCCTCGGTGAGAGGCCAAGCTGTGGGCATACTTATTGCCCTCCAACTTGGAGCCTGTGCTAGTTTACCTCCCCGTGGATCTAGAGGGTGGCCTCCTCCGCCGGGTGGGGAAGGGTCCTGACTTTTGTTTGTGCGTTCGCAACAGCAGTTTTGGAGTATCCACCCTTTTGGAATCTCTGAGGGTGCTAGAGGGCATACCTTCTGGGATTCCTCGTTTTGCTGGGAGACTTCAATGCCACGTGGGCAATGACAGTGAGACCTGGAAGGGTGTGATTGGGAGAATGCCCCGATCTGAACCCGGCGGTGTTTTGTTATTGGACTTCTGTGCTCGCCACGGATTGTCCATCGAACACCATGTTCAAGCATAAGGGTGTTCATATGTGCTCTTGGCACCAGGACACCCTAGGCCTCAGTTCGATGATCGACTTGAGGGAAAATATATAAAAATTTATTTAAGGATCTCTTTGTATACCACATTGTCAGTTCGGCCATCCGGTTGTAATATGACCAAGCTGTGCGCTGAGCTTACTCTTGAGCATGCAACATACAGTTGGCCATGTGAAAAGCAATCCTGTTTTAAATCAATGCCAACCTTTTGTAGTGTTTGTCCCTGAGACTTATTAATTGTCATTGCGAAGCAGAGCCTTACTGGAAATTGAAGGTGTTTGAATTGAAATGGGAGATTAGATGGTATAACGGGATGCGAGGAATAAAAACTGTCTCACCTGAGGCACTACCAGTAAAAATAGTTGCCTCAATTAGGTTGATTTGTGGAGATGTGACCTGAGTCTCGTGCTGTTACAAAGTTTTGGTGGCTGTAAGTTTCTCAGTAACATTATTGGTGCCCCAACCCTTCATAGAGATTAATGTATGGAATTTACGTATTAACTCTACG
>NW_024378862.1:0-16138 GCF_016835505.1 Polypterus senegalus
TGCCCTTTCCAGTAGTGAGCTTCCTCCATATTCGTAGACAGTATGGCTCTCAAAGCATTGATGCAGGTCTTCAAAAAATTTTTTGTCACATTTGCCAGCTTTACACATCTCTTCAGTTCTTCTAAGGTTCTTGTGACATCCTTACAGAAGTATTTGGATGAAATGTCAAACCTTTGAATTTACAACTGAAGTAGTGGATTGGAGAAACAACTTAGACTGACATATTGACATCATTCTTAAATCATAAAGTGACAAAGTCTGTGTGTTCTTTGCTCGTCTGTGATCCTTCTGTGCGAGTGTGCATTAAATATGACTTTTGCTCCTAAGCCCGGTGTCTTCTTTTACCTTACAGCTCCCCTGCTTCTCCCATATGGCCCCGCAACAGGAGAGTCGCCCTTCCTGCAGTTGACTTTCTTTCCACTACTGATCTGGAGGCTTCCCAATCCCTCGCTTCGGTTCCGCTCCCTCCAGACCGAGACTTGGCTTCCCTAACAACCAGGATGCTCACACCACAAAATTCATCTTCCAAGCCTCCCGACTCCCACGGTCTTCTCGGCCTTACACGGCCAGCCATCCTTCTTCCAGTTACTCCCGCTCTTCATAAAATGCTCAGCAGAAGCGACCACTACCTATGGCCCTCGGGTGTCAGCCAAACACCCTGCTAGGGCTCACTGTCCAGCTGCCTGTGAGTGCTCACTCGTTGCTCTCTCTCTATAACACACACTGGCTTTCTCTTCACTGCTTCCTGCTTTTCTTCCACACTCCTGCAACCTCCATTTATTTCTTTCATTTCTCTTCCCTCTCCTAGCCTAGCCACCTCACGCTTCTATTTATGATCAGGACGTGGCAGCTGTGGCAATCAGCAGCTCCTGGGAACAATTATTGATGCGGACGGTTTCTGACATGTGCACTTAGGTGAGTAACGGCCACATCACAAATTCCCCAGGAGCTGCTTTGGCAACACACTACCACGCTCCCTCACTAAGCCACGAGTTCAGCGATTATTTATTTTAAAAATGGCCTCTTGACGTGAACTGGAATACCACAGGAAGTACTGAGGGATTTGGAAATTGTAGAGAGAGAAGTGCTACGAAGATTGAATTGGTTGAAATCAAACAAATCACCAGGACCAGATGTTATTTATCCTCAAATGCTTACAGAGTTTAGTAAATATACAGTATATATACTGCTTAAAAGAATTAAAGGAACACTTTTTAATCGGAGTATAGCATAAAGTCAATGAAACTTAAGGGATATTAATCTGGTCAGTTAAGTAGCAGAGGGGGTTGTTAATCAGTTTCAGCTGCTGTGGTGTTAATGAAATTAACAACAGATGCACTAGAGGGGCAACAATGAGATGACCCCCAAAACAGGAATGGTTTAACAGGTGGAGGCCACTGACATTTTTCCCTCCTCATCTTTTCTGACTGTTTCTTCACTAGTTTTGCATTTGGCTACAGTCAGTGTCACTACTGGTAGCATGAGGCGATACCTGGACCCTACAGAAGTTGCACAGGTAGTCCAACTTCTCCAGGATGGCACATCAATACGTGTCATTGCCAGAAGCTTTGCTGTGTCTCCCTGCACAGTCTCAAGGGCATGGAGGAGATTCTAGGAGACAAGCAGTTACTCTAGGAGAGCTGGAGAGGGCCATAGAAGGTCCATAACCCATCAGCAGGACCAGTATCTGCTCCTTTGGGCAAGGAGGAACAGGATGAGCACTGCCAGAGCCCTACAAAATGACCTCCAGCAGGCCACTGGTGTGAATGTCTCTGACCAAACAACCAGAAGACTTTATGAGGGTGACCCAAGGGCCCCATGTCCTCTAATTGGCCCTGAGCTCACTGCCCAGCAGCATGCAGCTCGATTGGCATTCGCCATAGAATACCAGAATTGGCAGATGCACCACTGGTGCCCTGTGCTTTTACAGATGAGAGCAGGTTCACCCTGAGCACGTGACAGAAGTGAAAGGGTCTGGAGAAGCCATGGAGAACATTATGCTGCCTGTAACATCATTCAGCATGAGCAGTTTGGTGGTGAGTTAATGATTGTCTGGGGAGGCATATCCATGGAGGGTCACACAGACCGCTACAGGCTTGACAAAGGCACCTTGGCTGCCATTAGGTATCAGGATGAAATCCTTGGACCCATTGTCAGACCCTATGCTGGTACAGTGGCTTCTGGTGCACGACAATTCTTGACCTCATGTGGTGAGAGTATGCAGGCAGTTCCTGGAGGATGAAGGAATTGATACCATTGACTGGCCACCACACTTTCCTGACCTAAATCAATAGAACACCTCTGTGACATTATGTTTTGGTCCATCCAATGCCACCAGGTTGCACCTCAGACTGTCCAGGAGCTCAGTGATGCCCTGGTCCAGATCTGGGAGGAGATCCCCCACAACACCATCTGTCATCTCATTAGAAGCATGCACCAATGTTGTCAGGCATGTATACAAGAACACAGGGGCCATACAAAGTGCTACGTACAATTTTAAATTGCTGCAATTAAATTTTGGCAAAATGGACTAGCCTGCCACATACTTTTTTCACTCTGATTTTAGGGCGTCTTTGAATTCATGGCTCTGTAGGTTGATCATTTTCATTTCCATCAAACGATGTGGCATCCTTTCGTTCCTAACACATTACTCAGTCTATATCAGTATAGATATCCAGGAGGATTTCTTTTTCCTATTGAGATCTGATGTGTTTTCAAAGTGTTCCTTTAATTTTTTGAGCAGTTTATAATCCTCTGATGGATAGTTTATAGTAGTCACTGCACAGTGGGACAATTTTTATGAACTGAAAAATGTAATATAGAAAGGGTGATTGGGAAAACTGAAGTATCAACAGGTTAGTAAGCTTAACTTGAATTACAGGAAATAAATTAAAGGAATTATTAAGGAAAACATTGAGTGACACAGGGCAAGAACACGAGTTTTACTAAACAGTCCACATGGATTCAAATGAGGGAGGTTGCATTTTACTAATATGCTGGAAATCTATGAGGAACCAACCAAAGGATATGATCAAAGTGGAGCATATGATATTATTTATCTGGACTTTCAGAAAGTATCTGATAAGGTGCCACTAAACTAAAAGAAGTGAAAGTTCACAGTGTGGTGTGCCGAATTGGCTAAACACAGGAAGCAGAGGGTTATGGTGCGAGGAACCCTATCAGAACTGAGTGATTATAAGAGTAGTGTCCTTACAATGGCCAGTGTGAGGGCCACTGCTATATAAATATATTGTCAGACACGTGTGATTGGGAGACATCTGAATGATTGGGAGAGAGCTGAATGGCCTAACTACAGTGGGCTGGCGACCTGCCTGAGGTTTTTTTCCTGCCTTGCACCCTGTGTTGGCTGGGATTGGCTCCAGCTATCCCCCGTGACCCTGTAGTTAGGATATAGCGGGTTGGATAATGGATGGTTGGATGAATGGCCTAAATGATAGAAATACCACACCAGACCAGGGGGCAGCAGGGTGTGCTGACTGTCTCTCTCAATGGCTCTGCATGGAAAATCCTGCAGGATACTGGCACCAATGATGACAAAACTTCCAGTTCCGGGTCTGATGATGTAATTTCCCTTACCTGCCTTTAAAGCTGCCATCTTAACTCCATAATATCCAAACTATTTTGGACTCAAGCCTGTGAACATGTCTTTTCAATATATTTCAATTTTGCAGCCAGGAAACAATATATGGGTGGCTGCCCCAAACCTTTATGATGTCTGCGACTTATCTTTGTGACAGTGGCTTTTTAATATCGGTCAAATTTTCCCAAATCTATCTTGAAACTGCGCAATATATTCTATATATTGGTAGAGGGAAGAGCCTCTTCTTCCCATCCTTCTTTTAAAATATCCAATATTCCCCGAGATTCTCATCCTTATAACAATTCAAAAGGAGAGAACCCTGTCCCTGCTGACCACCTTGCAAAGCATTTGTTTGAGAGTCTGATTAAATCTCTCTACTAGAACATCGGTCTGTGGATCATACACCACGGACTTTAAATGCTTATTTTTACGTAACTTGGCCATTTCCTAAATGTTTTCTGATGTGTTTAGGGATGCCTACACACACAAAGATCCCTACAATTTCCTGTGTGATAGCTTAAGATGTGTCTGAGCGCAAGGGAACACCCTCTCGATATCGAGTAGCATAATATATAAATGATTTGGATAGGAATAAAACAAGGTGGTTAAGTTTTCAGATGATGCCAAGGTAGGTGGATTTGGCAGATAATTGAGAATCTGTTGATTCATCACAATAGAGGGATTTGAACAGTACACAGGGTTGGGCAGATTTGTTGAAGCTGAAATTTAATTTAAGTAAATGCAAAGTATTACATGTAGTAACTAAAAATGTATGGTTTGTATACACAATGGAAGGTCTTATGAGAAGGATTTATGAGTTGTAGTGAAGTCATCACCACCGACTCCTAGAGAGTTCAGAAGTCATTAAAAAGGCTAAGAGAATGTCAGGTTATTTAGCGCCCTGATGTGTGGAGTACAAGTCACAGTAGGTTATGCAGAGGTTTTATAAAACACCACAGGCCTCATCTGGAGTACTGTGTGCAGTTTTAGTCTCCAGGCTACAAAACAGACCTAGCAGAGGTAGACAAGTCCAGTGAAGAGTGACTAGGCTAATTCTAGGGATGTCAAGGTATGAGTTATTGTGAGAATCCGGGTTCTGCTCCATGCTGCCATCTGACTTTCGGAAGCTCTTGACCCCAACACCATCAGTAATGTCACCAATGAGCTGGAGAGTGAGGCACAACAATGTAACAAGGGAATGGTGCAAAAAGTGCAAAGTGCTTTATTAAAACAACAATCAAAATCAAAACACTGTTCAAATAAATAAGTGCAGCGTTTCTCAAAAATCTTCAAATAAATAATCCAATAAAACACTGTGAATTGTGAAGGTTAAAACCAATAAATAAATCCTTAAAAAATGAGGCTAAAACAATGCCTTTCTACTGGTGACTCCACTGCTTCTCCCGTCCAGGCTATGCACCAGGGGAGCCACCCTACTTGCAGCTGACCTTCTTTCTGCCTTCTCCTGTTGGTCTGTTCACCTCGCTGATCCCTGGATCCGATGGGCTTCACCTGACTGTGACATGGGCGTTCACGCTGGGGCTTTTACATCCCACGTCCCAACTCCCACTGCCATTCCGGCCTTATGTGGCGAGCCATCCTCCTTCCGATCACTCCCGCTCCTCAATAATGCTCAGCTGGAGCGACCACTACTGCCTGCTTCTGGTGTGCTGGCCAAACACCCAGGCTCACTGCTCAGCTGTTGGTGTTCTCTACTATGAGCACCTTCGCTCGATCATGCACTGGCAATCAGTTTGTCCTTCTCCACTTTAAGCCCCTCTGTGAGCCCACCACACACAGCTATTAGTGGATTAGGAGGGATTGTGACACCAAGGCTGTCTGAAAGGCACTTACAAATTTTTTGTCCAGAAGGATGTTAATTTGGTGCTGGCCCAAAACATGTGACCCAGTGAGGCTGGGACTTGATTGTAGCATTCGCAGGTTGGATCTTGCCCTGGAAACATTTTGTACAGTTTTAAACAAGACAGATGTGCTCGATATATAATTTTGAGTTGACTAATTGTATGCTTTGTGCATATGGAGCTCGAGTTGATTCTCTGCATTGCTACTTTCCACTCCTTTTCTGATATGTTGAGTGAGAGATCTTTTTTTCCATTGTCCTCTTGGATCTTTGAAAGGGAGGGACTGTAAAATAATTCTATATATTGCAGAAATACTGTCTGATTCCTCGAAATTAACCAATATTTTTTCCAGCATAGAGGAGAGTGCGAGATGAGGAAAATTGAGCAGGTGCTGTTTAACAAAGTTTCTAATTTGAAGATAGTGAAAGAAATGTGTTGCTGGAAAGTTACATTTGGAATGTAATTATTCATAGGATGCAAAGATGTTGGATATATAAAGATTTCTTAGTGATTTAATCCCAAATGTTTTCCAGATATTAAAAACTGCATTTGTTTGTGAGGGTTGAAAAAGGTGGTTCTCATGCAGAGGTGCCATAGATACAAGATTCTCCATCTTAAAATGCTTCCTACATTGGTTCCATATTCTGAGTGAGTGAAGCACTAACTTGCATTTATTAGGACACAAAGCAGGGAATATAAAGAAGTACTGCGGGATTTAATTTATATTGCGGGCCAAGCCTGTTTATGTTCATCTATTTGTGTCCATGTTCGGGTTTTAATAGCTTTTATGTTTGCTGCCCAGTAGTAAAACTGAAAGTTAGGTAGATCCATGCCTTAGGTTTTTATAGGGTCACTCTTTGGATGCGTGGATGTTTTGAGTTCCAAATAAATGAGGTTATGGTTGAATCTGATTGCTTAAAAATGATTTATTGATGTATATTGGAATATTTTGATATAAAAATAGAAGCTTAGGAAGGATATTCATCTTAATAACATTGATTCTTCCAGCTAGAGTGAGATGAATAGTTGACCATCTATGCAAGTCTTGCTTTATTTTTTCCATACAAATGGCAAAATTTTGTTGATAAAGAGCTTTATGTTTACTTGTGATATTTACTGCTAGGTATTTAAACTGATCTGCAATGATAAAAGGGAAGGTGTCCAATCTAATATTTGTATGCTTGAGAATTCACTGGAAAGAGTACACTTTTATTTAAATTAATTCTGAGACCAGAGATCTTATGAAATTCTGTAAGTGCTGTTAAGACTGCAGGCACAGTATTTTGTGGGTCTGATATATACAGTACCATATCATCTGCATATAGAGAAATTTTCTGTTCCAGTCCTTCTCTGATAATTCCCTTTATCTGGTAAGCATTTCAACAGTGAACTGCCAGTGGCTCAATGGCGACTGCAAATAGCAATGGTGACAAGGGGCATCCTTATCTGGTTCCACGTTCTAGTCTAAAATAGTCTGAACAAATGTTGTTAATACAAACTGAAGCTTCTGGATTGTTATATAGTAGTTTGATCCATGCACAAATGTTGGGGCCAAACCCAAATATCTCTAATGTAGTGAAAAGGTAGTTCCATTCAATCATGTCAAATGTTTTTTCTGCATCCAACGATAATATCATCTCTGGGATGTTTGACTTTGCTGGTGAACATATTGCATTAAGCAGAAGTCGAAGATTGGAAGCTAAATGTCGACCTTTAATAAATCCAGTTAGTTCTTGTGATATTACCGAAGGCAGCACTTTCTCCATCCTTCTTGCTATGATTTTTGAGAGTATCTTAACATCATTATTCATAAGTGAAATTGGCCTGTATGATGCACACTGTAATAAGTCCTTATCTTGCTTAGGTAAGACGGTGATTAATGCTTGGTGAAACGTTTGAGGTAGAATTTGATTGTCTCTAGCTTCAGTAAATGTTGCTATTAAGAGGGGAGTTAGCTGAGTGGAGAATTTCTTATAAAATTCTACAGGATAGCCATCAGGGCCTGCTGCTTTCCCGCTCTGAAGTGACTTTATAGCATCTAGTATTTCTGGTAGCGCCAGAGGTTTATCCAGTTCCTCTGCACTGAGAGTATCTATTTGTGGTATCTGTAATGTATCCAGAAATGCATTTGATTGTGTGTTGTCTTTTTTAAGATATTTCCAAACAGTAGTTAATTTTCTGCATCTTTTTCCAATCTGTGCACTCTGTCAGTGCTGTGCGTGTCCTCAGCTTAACATATTCCATGTCATGAAATCGGTAGACCAGTCAACCAACTACAAGCCGATTTCACAATAAACAGCAAAAACTGGGCATTTTTAATTCAAGACTGATTAATTTGTGTAACACTACTGTTTAATTCAGTTGTATTATTCTTTATAACACTCTTCATTGAGTGCAGGCTTAGACTGCTTGATGTTTTCAGCCATAAGAGAGATAATAATTACATACATGAACACACACATTGGATCAAATTGACATCAAAACCTGGCAAATTTTAGCTTACTCAACATAAATAAGTCCTGACAGTAGATACCCTTTAACATTGTAATGGTGAGTATAAATGTCACCAGCGTGTCACAAAGGTTGCCAGTCCTGGTGTCACCTGTCACTCCCCTGTAGAGCTGAAACAACAACAGCTGTACTCTTCCTCGGTTTTCTCATCTTCTCTTTTTTCTCCGAGGTCACTGCAGCTTCTGTAGGCCTATGCACTGAGGCTTACTCATTCATTGCTCTCATTTGCTTTGGTGAATGAAAGAAGACATTTTGTTGTTTGTTTTGGTGTCAAGTGGTTTTAGTTCAAGTGTGGATGAATGTCAGGACACATTCTAATTATTGAAGGTGCCTTTTCATGCTTGGCATGGCATTCTGTTTTACATAGTAAACTTCACAATGGCTGAGACAATGAAACATTCTTCTTGCATTTACTCTTTTAATCCACCATTTTAAATTACAAATTAAATAATTCAGATGTAATTAACATACAAATTACTGATTTTCATTTAAGGGGACTTGCAAACATTTCAGTCACACCTTGTAGAAATGACAGCACTTTTTCTGAATCGTCCTCCCATTTCAGGGCACCGTAATGTTTTGGACAATTGGTGCCAGAGATGTTTGTGATTCCTCAGGTGTGTTTCATTGCTTTAGTCTTGCAGGCCTAAAACACTTCAGCTTACTCTTACCTGCAGACTACCTTTGGTCTCTATAGTTGTCGTTTTTCAACATGAGGGCAAGAGCTGTGCCAATGAAAGTCAAAGAAGCTGGAAAATAATAATGAAATCATTAGAGACTTTGGAAAACCTTAAGATTACTCAATTCAACTGTCTGGGATATCGATAACAAGAGAGAACACATTGGTGAGCTCAGTAATCACAGAGGGACTTGTAGGCCAAGTCAGACCACCACTGCTGAAGAGCAAAGATGTTGCTGCAGATTTCATTTTGATCAGGACTTGCACAGCCTGATGGTAACGATTGCATGTATCTCTTGTCACACACATGCGCATGGAAGGCAGCTAAAAGGCTTGAGTAAGGGCAGTTCCGAGGCATGCTGGGAAGTGGTAGAGTGCACTGACTCTTTCTCTCCCTTTCCTGTAGACCATTCAAGTGAGATTCCTCCTGGCTCTCTTGACGTCACTTCCAGGACCGAGCCTATGGATGGAGACTTTGCCGGCTCCGGCCCCTGTGATGTCACGTCCGGGCTCGAACCAATGGCTGAAGACCATGAGCCCGCACCCTATGATCTTACTTCCTGTTTTCCCCTTTAAAAGTCTGTACCTTTTCTGTATTCCATCAGTTCTGTCTTGGACTCGGTTGTGTGCACATCAGTGCAGTATTCATTTAAAATGACTTTTGCCGCCAGTAAATCAATTATACGGGTGGCTGCCCCAAACCTTTCTCTGACTCTGTGTCGAGTTTGTGACACACTCTACCATCTTAAGTATACCATCCCATACGGATGGCATTACGTGGCTCACGGTGACTAAGAGATTCCTCAACAGTTCACACTGAAAAGCCGTCATCGCCGAATAACCCACAGCTGTTAAGACCTGTAAGAGAAAAGGGATTGTGTGATTTCTGTATGGTGGTCTCTGTAAGGAAGGCTGCAGTTCAGCACACACTTCAAAGAGGATGAAAGTAGGGAGTTTAAATCGGCTTAGAATTCAGTCATAATTATTAGCCAAAATGTCATTGTGATACATCAAAACTCACTTCTTGTGTAGCCTGTCAAACATGAGAATGTGAAATGTGTAATGAAAAGAGATTTTCTATTCAGTTCTTCGTTTTTCCACCTGGAGTTGCTAAATTGCCACCACAAATAAATAAAGTCTGCATGGGACTTACAAATGCTCAAAACTTGAGGTAACTTTGAGCCAATTTAAATGGCAAGTTCTAGTTTTATAAATCCTAACTTTTGCATAAGAAACAGCTTTCATATATGTGGCCGAGCATAAGGAAGTTTTATACATGTGGCTCTACTGAGCAGTTGTAATAAAGGACATAAAATTAACAAATTAAGTGTGTTTTCCAAGTACAACAAAATTGTATAATTGCTTATGCTGATCAAAGGTTGTTCCTAATTTCAGCTACCATGTACTTAATGTGAGTTAATGTTGATAATAAGGCAGTGAATTGAAAATAAGCATTTTTTTTTTTTTTTTTCATTTTTGTTTAAAATTTTACACAGGAAAGAAAGATCACTGCTGTGTGGAATGTGGCAGAGAATTCCCTAAAAAGAGTGCCCTTCAGAAACACATGAGAGTTCACACGGAAGAGAGGCCATATTGCTGTAATGAATGTGGTAAACAGTTTTCACGAAAAGACCATCTTCAGAGACACACAAGAGTTCACACCGGAGAGAAACTGTATTGCTGTAATGAATGTAGCAAACAGTTTTCACAAATAGCCCATCTACAGAAACACACCAGAGTTCACACCGGAGAGAAGCCATATTGCTGTAATGAATGTGGCAAACAGTTTTCACATATAGGCAATCTGAAGTTCCACACTAGAGTTCACACCGGAGAGAAGCCATATTGCTGTAATGAATGTGGCAAACAGTTTTCACAATTGAGCAATCTGAAGGAACACACTAGAGTTCACACGGAGAGAAGCCATATTGCTGTAATGAATGTGGTAAACAGTTTTCACATATGAGCAATCTGAAGGACCACACTAGAGTTCACACCGGAGAGAAGCCATATTGCTGTAATAAATGTGGTAAACAGTTTTCACAAAAATACCATCTTCAGAGACACACGATAGTTCACACTGGAGAGAAGCCATATTGCTGTAATGAATGTGGAAAACAGATTTCAGACAGCGCAATCTTCAGAAACACACAAGAGATCACACAGGAGAGAAGCCTTATTGCTGTAATCAATGTGGTAAACAGTTTTCACAGAGAGTCAGTCTTCAGAGACACACAAGAGTTCACAACAGAATAAAAACAGTAGCAGTTCAAAAATCAGTCCAGAAAAACAAGAACCCTTCAGGACTCAAGAGTGAGGTTCAGTCGTGTCCTGAAAAGTAAGCAAACTAAACTATTGTTAAGAAATGAATCTCAAAGAGAAGCCATATTGCTGTTTGGAACGTGGCAAACAAATCTGTCAGAGCAGTACACTTCAGAGACGCACCAGAATTCCCACCGGAGAGAAGTACAACTGAACTGTCCTGACTAAAGAATGAGGTTCACTCCTGCCTGGACAGTAAGCACATGTAACCGACTAAAATCCATCCTAATAAGTGTTGTGTCAAAAACAAATCAACATGGAGGAGACACAGAAGTTTATATCCTTTTTCCTTTTCCACAAACAAAATAAAGAACTGAAGGCCATACAAACGGCTTCTCACCAAAACCACTACAGCCTCCACCATTACAATATATTATACACATTTCTTCAGAAAAAGAAAAAAAACACTTTACCATATATAGGGTGACACAGAAAAACGGAACTTTTGAAATGCGTATTGGCAGCCATGTACAGTTGGCAGCACTGGAACAGGGACCTTGAGCTGTAAACAATCTCGCCATTTAGTAATCAATTGCAAGGCAATCAATGGCAGCTGTGCGAGAATTGTTCGGTAAAAGTGTCATCTCAAGATTCAGTGACATTCCCTGGCCCTCAAGATCACCGGATTTGTCCTTTTGTGATTTTTTCTTTTGGGGCTACCTAAAGAGTCAGGTCTACACGAGTCGGCCAAGGACACTGAATAAATTGAAATAAAGAATTCAAGACAAAATTCGTGGTATCCCAGCTGAGATGTTGCAACGATCAGTGGGGAACCTCGACAGCAGATTGGAAGAATGCATACATACAGGAGGACGCCATCTACAGGATGTAATTTTCAGACATTGATAATTTGGATTACTGTCTCATAAAAAGGCAAGTTGTAGTGGTTCAATTGCTGTCAATACAATTTTTTGTTGGATTTCTCCTATTAATATTGGGTTTTTCAAAAGTTCCTGTTTTTCTGTGTCACCCTGTATATAGTCTCACACAATAAATAATAGTTCAGCTTTATAATATTATATATTTTGCTATTTTAATATGACAAAAAATAAAAAAACATACCTTGACAAAAAAAAAAACAGCTTCTCGCCAGTGCTAATTAAATAATACATCAAATCAATTACTAATAATTATTAACGCAAACTATTAATACAAAATCAATAAAAAAAGTGAAATAAAAATTAAAATCCAAAATATACACATGATCATGCTGTACACCACTAATTATGTTTTATTTCTGTGGCAGCAATAAAAGAACAAATGCTTTTTTAAATTTTATTTTGTTTTTGTTTGTTTGCTTTTGATAATAAAACATACAAAACTGTATATTAGAACTCGGGGAGGGGGGGAGGTGACACATAACTTAACACTTGAGAATTACCAAATAATATACATGTTAAATAAATAGAATAAAATTAGAAATGGCTTTTAGAGAGCAGACTTAACTGTACAACATCCACCATCGCCTGAGGGTGCCTGCCGTCTGTGGTGAGTCACATTAATTAGCATCCGTACTCCAAATACGACACTAAGTTTACACAAACAATTGCTTTTTGGAAAATTCTTAACTGAAAGATACAAAAAAATTAAAAAGACAGAATACACTTTGCTACACAAATTGCAGTAGTGGATGTGGCCAACAATTCTCACAAATCGGAATCTTCTGGGCCGCAAAGAATTCAGACTGGTGCCACCTCCAGAAGTGGACTTCATTGGAGAAGATCTACACCGGGGTCTATGAACACTTTGTCATGGTATACCACCCTAAAAATATAAATGTTATAAAATACCTGCATTTCATTTTGGTGTTAAATTATTAATTACTGAATTGTTGTTATGTTAAATTAAAGGTGGCATTTCTTTTTCACCAAGAAAATGTTCTTTCAGAGATCTTTTATAAGGTACTAGCAATGTTAACCTGTCAAAGACATGTTTTAGAATGCATTTCAAAAGGATTTGATATGTTAGGACTGATAGACACTGGCAGTGTGTCACCATGAGGAGGTCACTTCAGCTGTCTGTGCTAATACTGGAAAAGCAAAAGAAATGCCAGAATATTGTGTCTTAAATGTTGTAATTCTCCTCAGTATCAGAAAATATTATTATTATTATTATTATTATTGTCAAAAAGTTTAGTAAAGTCACGCCTTTGAACCAGAAAGGGTTTCCTGTTCCCAAGAGACTTTGCATTCCACTATCTTGGTTTACCTACAGTGTGCTTACTTCATTGTTGTATATTATTTGCTGTTTTGAATAAATTACAATCACATGTCTGTCATCTCCAGTCATGTGACGGTGACTCCTGCACTGGGCTCTTTGTTGGCCAAACCCTGCAAGTTAGCACATTTTCCAGAGGTCTGTGAAAACCCTCATTTATAAGGTCTTTTGAGCCGAAAGCTAAACTGACCAATCTGAGAGCAAAATTGACAAGGCAGTGTGTGCCATCGTTGTAGAAGAGAACATCTGAGCTGACATCTCCACATTCAGCCAAACCGCAACTCGCAAACTGCAGACAACACATCCGTGGGAGCCGCTACGGCCTTTCAGACAACGGGCTCAGTGCACTAAGCTTGAAGTGCTCGGCCGAGGCTGCTGAGAGACGAGGATTCCATCTCACCTTTTGGACTGGGATGTGAGATACTGTCCTTGCAGAGGTAACGTGTTGTCCATCACGAGCTCCAAGCAAAGCACAGAGAGCAAACTGAGAAATTCAGTGAAGTAACCGATCAGTTAAATCACATCATGGCAGCAACACATGCAGTGTGCGTACAGCTTTATTCTGACCCTTTGTTTTTTCCCCCATTGAGACAAGTAAAGAAAAGAAATGCGCTGAACTGGAGGAGATTAGGATTTTGTAAGTAATGAGCAATGTAATGAATTTAATTTAAGTAGCGTTTCCCAGCACCGGTCGCTTGTGAAGTTTTGTTTTTGTATCTGGGATATCAACACTTAAACAATTGATGGAAATAAACTGACGTCTGCTTAAGCATCTGGCTAAATAAATAGGCAGAAATGTAATAATGTTTTATTTTTCATATTCATGTCATTTTAAAGACAGAATTATTGACATAACCAATCAAAGTTCCAACTACTTTGCATTGTTGTGTGGCTCAAAAGTATTAATTAATTAATCCGACTTTGAGCCTTTCACTAATTTGTGTTGTACTGTTTGTTCATTTGTTTCTATTACACAAAACTGTTCAATAAAGAAACCAAAATAATTTAATATACATAGGCAACTGATTATTAAAACTCTTTTGTAATAGAAAGTAATCCCTGAGTTATTTCTGCTTTAAAGAAAAATATTAATTTGCTTGAAGGAAATATGACATAGTATCTTTCCATTACAAATTTGAACTGACAGATTAATTGCAATTGAATTTTTAATCAGGTGTCCTCATGCAAACACATAATTTAGAACCATTACAAATTATGAAAATCATAAAAATTTTGTACAATATACAGCGCCATTTCTTGCTCTATGAAGTCTCTACAGAAGCAGAAGGCCATCAAGGCACTAAGGACCTCCAAGCTGCAAGTTCAGCCTCAGTATATTTGGGGAGTATGAAAATCACCTGTCTGTTTGTAGCCAGCTAAGCCCCATCACGTGTTTCATGAAGCACTTACAGTATGCTTAAAAATTAAACATTTGATTTAAACAAAACTCAGCTGCAGCAGCAGGAAAGATTTGGCTTGTGTTTGTGGGGTAATCAATTCAAAATCAATGATGATCACCATAGACATATAGATAGACGCCACGCTTCACTATGTTTCCCAGTCGACACGATACATCAGTCGTCCGCCATATTGCGAGTGTCAAAAGTGACTTTTAAACTACTACAGGTAGATGTGGAAACCGGTTTTCTGATTAAAAACAATAACATTTAAAACAATATCGTTTACATGGAACAGATTTTGGAGAATTTATACACTAATATTACAAAATTTAAATAATAATAATAATTATTATTATTATTATATAATTCCTCCCATATAAGTAACATTTCTCGGACTGCCGTCTTCCATCTCTGAGACATTTCTAGACTTTGTCCTGTTCTTACGCAACACAGTACTGAATTATTGGTTAATGCCCGAGTCACGTCATGTATAGATTACTGTAATGCTATTCTATCTGGCATACCACAAAAACGTATCCATCGCTTACAACTTCTTCAAAATTCTGCTGCCAGGATAATAACCTGCTGTTCTAAATCCACTGAACATATCACACCTCTTCTCTCTCAAATTCACTGGCTCCCTGTTAACTACCGTTTACAATACTAAATACCGTTCTTAACATTTCAAGCTCTCCATAACCTCACTGATCTCCTACAGACTGACACTCCTCTCACTCACTCAGATCCTCATTTGCAGCTCAACTTTCTGCACCACACGTCAGACTCAGTGCTATGGGAGCTCGAGTGTTTCTCATTGTGCTCCTCAACTCGGCAATTCTTTTCCATCTCATATTCGTCAGCTCAATTCAATAACACATTTTCAAACTGTCCTCAAATCTTATCTTTTCAAACTGGCATACCAATTGTGAATTTTGCACTGTTACTACCAGTTATTTTTGTTTGTTTGCTAATTATTGCTTTTTGATTTATCATTCTCTTGTTTTAATTATACTTATGTTATTTAATTTTATTGTAAGGTGGCTTTTAGTGCTAAGAAAGGCGCCTATTAAATAAAATGTATTATTATTATTATTGAGACAAAATCTTGGCCAATGTTTGAAAGTCAAAATAGTAAGGCTGCAACTGGCAGTCTGGTCTTTCTTTTAACAGTGAAATGATAAACTCAATTACAAAAATAAACATTTTTATTGTATACAAATTGGCTTAATAATTTCTGAAAACATGAGTGAAATGAACTCTACTATCGGCGCTTTGTTCCTGGGTCCCACGGTGGCTGCTCCCTTCACCAGCTAACAAAGAAGGGTCAGTATTTCCACTGGGGAGCAGAGGAACAGTCCGCTTTCCAAGCTCTGAAAGATACCTTATGCCAGGCTCCCATCTTAGCCCCACCTGACCCTGCCCTGCCTTTATTTTAGAAACGGATGCCAACAATGTAGGTCTAGGTGCCGCCTTGTCACAACCATACTCCCAGGGAGAACGAGTAGTTGCTTATTTCAGCCGAGCCCTAAGCAGAGAATAAAGAAAC
>NW_024378863.1:0-9438 GCF_016835505.1 Polypterus senegalus
ACCTGCTCTGCATGTGTTTGGCCCCCTTGTTTTTTAATCTCTTTATGATGTTTTACTTTGTTTTCTGCTCTTTGTCTTCAATTTCTGACCTCACTTTGTCTTGCTATTTTTTCAATTACACCTGGTCCGTGATGACTATTTTCCCTTTTTTCGAGTAATAATTTCCTTTTGCTTCTGCTAATGTAATCTTTACTATCTTTTTTTGATACTGTAGCGACCTCCCCCTCTTACCGCATCAATCAATACCCCGCTGTCACTCTTCCGTGCTGTACTCCGCAATCCCTCAATCAAACCTAACAGTCAGTCCAAAAAAAAAAAGGCTTCAACCTGGCTGGGACGCTACAATACTTTCGAATTTTCCTGCTTTCATATTCTTTACCTTTCTCTGCATGTGTATTGTGCCATCGTTTTTTTGAGCCTTTCGAATTCCACTGCTTTCATAATCTCTGACCTGCTCTGCATGTGTATAGCGCCAACGTTTTTGAACGTCTTTATGAAGTTATACTTTGTCTTTTAATTCTGAGCCCGATTGGATTTCAATTCCACTTGTTCTGGACGTGCTTTTATTTCAATTCCACTTGTTCCGGACTGATTATTACTTTCCTTATTTTCTGAATTTGCACCTAGATTATTCTTTTGATTTTTTTTCTCTCTCCAATGCTTATCAGTCTCTTTTCTCTGCACTGCTCTTTCTTCTTCACATAGTTGTCGACGTTTCATCTGTAACGTATTGTCCTTAAATGCTTTATATGCGTTGAGACCCTGAATCTGTGTGTGCTCAAATCCTTTACACAACCGAGTGTTTTGCTACCCGTGGTCTTATTTGATAGTGGTTGCAAGAATCACATGTTCTACGTCCCCGTTAGACGGTCCTGGGTCAATCTCTTGGCAAAAAGTCTCATGTTTAAGGTCCCCACGAGACGCTCCATGGCCAATCTCTTTCATCTCGTGGGTCTTTTAAGTGTCTTCCATGATCATCTCGTCTCCCTAGTCATTCTCTCCCAGGATTTTATTTTATAACTAGCTGATTACCCAGTGGCTTTGCTCACCGAGTGTAAGGGAAAAACACCGAGTGTAAGGGAAAAAAAGTAAAATGTAGTCTACAAGTTATTACACAATAAAATATTAACATTTTAACTCTGTGGGCTGAATTATTTTTCCAAAAAACTCAAGTTTTCTGTAAAGCACACAAGGCCCCTGTTTCACACATAAATCAACGTAAAACATCTGTTGCTATGTGCTGTGGCTGATGCTGGCGTATGTTCGGCATCACACCAGGAGTGCGGCGGTAGTGGTCTCAGTGTGACGCAATATGGTTTGTACTGTATCTCTTGTCATCACAAGTGGTGATCATCCCAGGCGAATGCTACTGTAGGTGCATCAGCTACACAAAAGTGTTCAGCACCATGATCAGTTGGAGACTGAGCAGATAATGCCGGTACCCCACTTTAATTTTTGATATCCATCTCCCGATCACTTGCATCAAACTCGGATCCCGACAAGTAAGAGTCCTATTCAACAAAATTACGTAAAACATCAATGAAGTATTTTGGTTGTCGATGCCATTTTAGAGGTTTTTGCTCTTCGCTACTCAAGCATGTGCAGGGAATCGAGGTTAAATCAACAAAGCTAAGTAACTTTCCTTCTAGCAAAGATAGTCGAACTAAAATGTAAGGGCAAGTTTTGTCATTGTTTACAGCTGATTACCATCCTCTACTGCTGAATTTTGACAAAAGTTGACATCAGCCCTAAAAGAGTTAAGAAGTGAAGATACATTGAGCACTACTGGAGTGGTTTTGGGTAAACTATATTTTAAAGCACAACAGGTAAGTAGTAGTAACAGTAGCTAAAATGTATTTGGATCATCTCTCGGTAGTAGATACCTTTTGAAAGGCGCTCCGCTGACAGACTGAGGAGATCGTTCCTCCCCCACACCTGGGGAGAATGCTAACATTATTCAAAGTTATTGTCTGTTTTTACATGCATTTTTATTACTCTTTAATATTGTTTTTTCTATCAGTATACTGCTGCTGGATTTTGTGAATTTCCCCTTGGGATTAATAAAGTATCTATCTATCTATCTACACGACTGCTGTGGTATAGAAATTACATTTTCTATGTGATCGTCCAAATTTGTGCCTGACAACCTTGCACTATGTGCCTGTGATTTAAGAGAAAAATAATTCTGATAAATGTGGACGCTGCCCTACCGTGCTTAACGGATCTTCTTAAAATAATTGATCACAAAAACAACCTTGAATATTGCGGGGTTTTAGTGACCCCAACTCACCTTAAGGAACGGTAAGTAGTCGTGCAAGGCAATTTACAAAGTCCTGCTTCGATGTCGCCGATTACACTCATTCACAAAGATTTCCACTCTCCCAGGAGCAGACGGGGCACTTGAATTGTCACAAACAGTGCAAGAAGAGAGGACGCTGCCTGAAACTGCGAAGCTCTCAACCCGGAGGAGCAGCCCAACATTCCGTGCCTCCCAGTGTCCACTTTGTTCTCACGAGCCCTCGCCGCTAAAGGTGGTCTCATCTTCACATAGTTTACAACTCGCCGCAGTTAAAAAGTAGAAAGACGCAAAGCTGTTTTCCTCATCTCTTCTACTATCAAGTACTGCCAACTAAAAAAAAGTTGTAATGTGTCAGTTTCCGCGACAGTCACATGGACGCATAAATAAAACTTCTGTCTGAACGGACCTGGCAGCAGACAGCTCAGTGCTGTAGTCCAGAGAGGAGGGTTGGGAGAGGGCGTCGTGGGGCATACTTCTATGGGATAGATCGGCGTGTTTGTGTTTACTTCTTTTTAATATCAGTAAAATAACTCACACAAATAATAACAATTTGTAAAGATGATATAAAAATGGCATCC
Organism: Polypterus senegalus; assembly: GCF_016835505.1. Classification (NCBI taxonomy): domain Eukaryota; kingdom Metazoa; phylum Chordata; class Cladistia; order Polypteriformes; family Polypteridae; genus Polypterus; species Polypterus senegalus. Next base: position 2,878 of record NW_024378863.1, read on the forward strand.
ACAAATGAAGTGATTAGTTCCTGTATATGTTCTGTGGTCTTACGTAATTTCCAAATCGCGTGGTCATATGTAATTTCCGTTTCAAACGCGAAAATAATTATATATACATTAATCCCTCCTCGATTGCGGGGGTTGCGTTCCAGAACCCCCCGCGATAGATGAAAATCCGCGAAGTAGAAACCATGTGTTTGTATGGTTATTTTTATATATTTTAAGCCCTTATAAACTCTCCCACACTGTTAACATTATTAGAGCCCTCTAGACATGAAATAACACCCTTTAGTCAAAAGTTTAAACTGTGCTCCATGACAAGACAGAGATGACAGTTCTTTCTCACAATTAAAAGAATGAAAATATATCTTTTCTTCAAAAGGAGTGTCTGCATCAGGAGAAGAGAATTTAAGAGAGCGCGTGAGCGCTCGCAAAGAAAAGCAATCAATCAAAAAATCGATACGTGTCCTTTTAAGTTTGCCGAAGCACCACAATAAATAAAATGGCATTTTTCAGAGGAGCGTCAGTAGCTTCTAAGCAAACAGCCTCTGTGCAAACAGCCCCTCTGCTCACATCTCCTCCGTCAGACGCAGAGAACGTCAGAGAGAGAGCCAGATTAAAGCAACAATCAAAAATCAATACGTGTGCTTTTAAATATGCCGAGCACCGCAATAAAGCGGCATTTTTTAGAGGAGCGTCAGTATCTTTTAAGCAAACAGCCTCTGTGCAAACAGCACCTCTGCTCACACCCTCTCCGTCAGGCGCAGAGAATGTCAGAGAGGGTGAGAGAGAGGCAGAGACAAGCAAACAATCAAGCAGTCAAAAGAATAATCAAGCATATCTTGTAGCATTGAGGAGTTTTAGTTAATATGTAATACATGCTCTGATTGGGTAGCTTCTAAGCCATCTGCCAATAGCGTCCCTTGTATGAAATCAACTGGGCAAACAAACTGAGGAAGCATGTACCATAAATTAAAATACGCATTGTCCGCAGAAATCCGCAAATCAGCGAAAAATCTGTGACATATATTTAGATATGCTTACATTTAAAATCCGCGATAGAGTGAAGCCGCGAAAGTCGAAGCGCGATATAGCGAGGGATTACTGTATATAGATAGAGAGATACAAGAATGGAAACAGACAGAAGTCATTAGCACTTACTTGTAAAGAAGGAAGTTTCTGTGAATTCACAAAACACAAATTAGGCAAAACAAAAGTTACTGGCATATGTATCACAGTATGAGAGCTGCAACACATGTACAGCTTTGATTCTACATTCAAATGCTTCTTCAGGGTAAAATAAATGTTATAAAAGTGTTTCAAGACAAATGACTGCACTGCATTGGATTTACATACATTTTGATATGGTTATGTACTCAAGGGTTAATCATTTAGCCAAATACACATGGCCAATGGTTTTTAAACATTTCAATTCCTGAAGGTGGTACAGCCAAAATAAAAAGGGTTTAGTACCCTGGTCTGGAGCTTTCACTTTATCACCTGTCTGCTACAGTTAAGCTTTTTTTTGAATAGTAGGTCTGCTATTACCCAAATCATGCTGTTGGACTTCTATTATCAGAAAGCAAGATCCACTATAATACCCAGTTATGCAGCATTTAGTTTTATGTAAGTGGAGACACCCAGGTGGTACAACATTATGGGGGGACTTAGCTTTGTGAATCCCTGTTATAGGCAGCCTTGTGTTTGTAAAAATGAATAGCACAGATTAATCCCAGAGCTATTGCAGTTTGCTAATGGCACTAAACATGGCGTTCATTGTAACTTATTTAGAATTTGAAAACTGCAAGAGTATAATTTATACACAAATATCACAGGATCTCGAAAGTGAGATACTTTGTCATTCTGTGTTTATTTACTCTCGGCAATTTATAAGATATATTCATTCAAGTCCACTTTATGTTTAGATACACTTTTGTTTAGCTAGCTATATTATTTCATTTTTTCCCCAACAATTTACTTATGCTATACTTTTGGCCATTTATCTTATAGCCATTTATCTTAAGTCTTAAAACATCTTATTTTAGAACTCTACCAGCTCAATTAATTTATATATATTATATATATAATATTTATTATATATATATAATATTTTATATATATAATACAAAGTATATGTTGTAACAGATTAAGATGCTTGCTCGCACCCTTGCACCCTCAGACACCATGTCAGACACTAGGTAAAAGTCCAATAATGATATTTATTATATCAATAATGTGCACAAAGCACCCTCCACTCCCAAATACTCCAATAATAATAATACCAACAATAATAATCCTCCACTCTCCCAGACGCTTAGCCACCCTGCCTCCCAACTCAGCTCATCGTCTGGGAGCTCCCATAGTCCTTTTATATTCCCTGACCCGGAGGTGTTCCTTCTCAACAGTCCACAAGTCCTTATTCCTTCCGGGTCAGGGTAAATAATGTTTTTTCTCACCCCGGAAGCCCGTCGCTCTTCCTATGACGAACTTCCGGGTCATAGGGCATGAAGAACTCTTCGGTCCTCCCTGCAGCTCCCTCTCGTGGCCCCCATGGCATCCAGCAGGGCGGTGCATAAAACTACATGGTCCATAATGCCCTGCTGGTCTTCTGGGGACCTCCATGCTGCAAGGAGGGCTCCACCTGGCGGCTTGGGGGTATTGGCCGGGGTACATGGCCGTCCATATCTTACAATGTATATATATATATATATTGTGGAAGATGACCCGGACACAGACAGGCGGACATGTTGTTTCTCAAACCACCACACGTTTATTTACAGTATTTACAAGTATTTTGTCACTAAGACACAGTCCAATGGTCACACAGACCTCAATTATGGTCACTCAGACCTCAGTCACGTGCACAAACCCCAAATTACACACAGTCCTGGCCACAATGCCTTTTCTTCGGGCCGCCTCCACACTCCTCTTGCTTCATCCTCCTTCCACCCGACTCTAGCCTTGAATGAATGGAGACGGCCCCTTTTATAGAGGACCTGGATGAGCCCCAGGTGTTCCCGGCAATCCTCTTCTGGCCGCGCCCCAGCGTGGTGGAAGTGCCGGCTGTCCTCCCGGCTGCTCTCCGGGCGCCGTCATAAATCTTCCCCCCAGCACACCAGGAAGTGCCAAGGCACTGGGGCACCTCCTGGCGGTGACCACGGGCCCCTACAGGGTAGGGCTTCCATGCCCTGTACCCGTGGCCCCCAAAGCAACCCGGAAGGCAACCCCCACGTGATCCAGGGTGGGTGCAGACCCACATCCGGTCCTTCCTGTCGTCCCAGCCGGGTCATGGCCCCTGGCATCCCTGACAATATATACATATACATATACTGCTCAAAAGAATTAAAGGAACACTTTTTAATTAGAGTATAGCATAAAGTCAATGAAACTTATGGGATATTAATCTGGTCAGTTAAGTAGCAGAGGGGGTTGTTAATCAGTTTCAGCTGCTGTGGTGTTAATGAAATTAACAACAGATGCACTAGAGGGGCAACAATGAGATGACCCCCAAAACAGGAATGGTTTAACAGGTGGAGGCCACTGACATTTTTCCCTCCTCATCTTTTCTGACTGTTTCTTCACTAGTTTTGCATTTGGCTACAGTCAGTGTCACTACTGGTAGCACAAGGTGATACCTGGACCCTACAGAGGTTGCACAGGTAGTCCAACTTCTCCAGGATGGCACATCAATACGTGTCATTGCCAGAAGGTTTGCTGTGTCTCCCTGCACAGTCTCAAGGGCATGGAGGAGATTCTAGGAGACAAGCAGTTACTCTAGGAGAGCTGGAGAGGTCCATAGAAGGTCCACAACCCATCAGCAGGAGCAGTATCTGCTCCTTTGGGCAAGGAGGAACAGGATGAGCACTGCCAGAGCCCTACAAAATGACCTCCAGCAGGCCACTGGTGTGAATGTCTCTGACCAAACAATCAGAAACAGACTTCATGAGGGTTGCCTGAGGGCCAAAATGTCTACTGCGCCCTGTGCTCACTGCGCAGCACCGGGGAGCTCAATTGGCATTTGCCATAGAATACCAGAATTGGCAGGTCCATCACTGGCGTCCTGTGCTTTTCACAGATGAGAGCAGGTTCACCCTGAGTATATGTGAAAGACATGAAAGGGTCAGGAGAAGCCGTGGAGAATATTATGCTGCCTGTAACATCGTTTAGCATGACTGGTTTGGTGGTGGGTCAGTGATGATCTTGGAGGCATATCCATGGAGCGACTCACAGACCTCTACAGGCTAGACAACGGCATCTTGACTGCCATTAGGTATCAGGATGAAATCCCTGGACCCATTGTCAGACCCTACGCTGGTGCAGTAGGTCCTGGTTTCCTCCTAATGCACGACAATGCCCGGCCTCATGTGGCAAGAGTATGCAGGCAGTACCTGGAGGATGAAGGAATTGAAACAATTGAATGGCCTTCACGATCCCCTGACTTAAACCCAATAGAACATCTGTGGGACATTATGTTTCGGTCCATTAGGCGCCACCAGGTTGCTCCTCAGACTGTACAACAGCTCAGGGATGCCCTCATACAGATCTGGGAGGAAATGCCACAAGACACCATCCGTCGTCTCATTAGGAGCATGCCCGACGTTGTCAAGCATGCATACAAGCTTGTGGGGGCCACACAAGATACTGAAAAGCATTTTGAGTAGCAGAAATTAAGTTTTTGAAAAAATGGACTAGCCTGCCACATCTTCATTTCACTCTGATTTTAGGGTGTCTACACAATTGAGATCTCTGTAGGCAGAAAACATTTATTTCCATTAAAAGACTTGGCATCCTTTTGTTCCTAAGACATTGCCCTGTCGTTATTTGTATAGATATCCAACTTCATATTGAGATCTGATGTATCTAATGTGTTTCTTTAAAGTGTTCCTTTAATTTTTGTGAGCAGTGTATATACACTGTATCCGGAAAGTATTCACAGCACATCACTTTTTCCACATTTTGTTATGTTACGGCCTTATTCCAAAATGGATTAAATTCATTTTTTTCCTCAGAATTCTACACACAACACCCCATAATGACAACGTAAAAAAAAAGTTTTACTTGAGGTTTTTGCAAATTTATTAAAAATAAAAAAATTGAGAAAGCACATGTACATAAGTATTCACAGCCTTTGCCATGAAGTTCAAAATTGAGCTCAGGTGCATCCTGTTTCCCCTGATCATCCTTGAGATGTTTCTGCAGCTTAATTGGAGTCCACCTGTGGTAAATTCAGTTGATTGGACATGATTTGGAAAGGCACACACCTGTCTATATAAGGTCCCACAGTTGACAGTTCATGTCAGAGTGCAAACCAAGCATGAAGTTGGAGGTCTAGGAATTGTCTGTAGACCTCCGTGACAGGATTGTCTCGAGGCACTAATCTGGGGAAGGTTACAGAAAAATTTCTGCTGCTTTGAAGGTCCCAATGAGCACAGTGGCCTCCATCATCTGTAAGTGGAAGAAGTTCGAAACTACCAGGACTCTTCCTAGAGCTGGCCTGGCCATCTAAATTGAGCGATCGGGGGAGAAGGGCCTTAGTCAGGGAGGTGACCAAGAACCCGATGGTCACTCTGTCAGAGCTCCAGAGGTCCTCTGTGGAGACAGGAGAACCTTCCAGAAGGACAACCATCTCTGCAACAATCCACCAATCAGTCCTGTATGGTAGAGTGGCCAGACGGAAGCCACTCCTTAGTAAAAGGCACATGGCAGCCCGCCTGGAGTTTTCCAAAAGGCACATGAAGGACTCTCAGACCATGAGAAACAAAATTCTCCAGTCTGATGAGACAAAGATTGAATTCTTTGGTGTGAATGCTTTGCGTCATGTTTGGAGGAAACCAGGCACCGCTCATTACCAGGCCAATGCCATCCCTACAGTGAAGCATGGTGGTGGTAGCATCATGCTGTGGGGATGTTTTTCAGCGGCAGGAACTGGGAGACTAGTCAGGATAAAGGGAAAGATGACTGCAGCAATGTACAGAGACATCCTGGATAAAAACGTGCTCCAGAGCGCTCTTGACCTCAGACTGGGACGATGGTTCATCTTTCAGCAGGACAACGACCCTAAGCACACAGCCAAGATATCAAAGGAGTGGCTTCAGGACAACTCTGTGAATGTCCTTGAGTGGCCCAGCCAGAGCCCAGACTTGAATCCGATTGAATATCTCTGGAGAGATCTTGAAATGGCTGTGCACCGATGCTTCCCATCCAACCTGATGGAGCTTGAGAGGTGCTGCAAAGAGGAATGGGCGAAACTGGCCAAGGATAGGTGTGCCAAGCTTGTGGCATCATATTCAAAAAGACTTGAGGCTGTAATCGCTGCCAAAGGTGCATCAACAAAGTATTGAGCAAAGTCTGTAAATACTTATGTATATGTGATTTCTCAAGTTTTTTTTATTTTTAATACATTTGCAAAAACCTCAAGTAAACTTTTTTCATGTTGTAATTATGGGGTGTTGTGTGTAGAATTCTGAGGAAAAAAATGAATTTAATACATTTTGGAATAAGGCTGTAACATAACAAAATGTGGAAAAGGTGATGTGCTGTGAATACTTTCCGGATGCACTGTATACCCCT
>NW_024378864.1:0-1618 GCF_016835505.1 Polypterus senegalus
GTGCCTTTCACATCTATCTATCTATTTATCTATCTATCTATCTATCTATCTATCTATCTATCTATCTAATTATATAGTGTCTTTCACATCTATCTATCTATCTATCTATCTATCTATCTATCTATCTATCTATCTATCTATCTATCTATCTATCTATCTATTATATAGTGCCTTTCACATCTATCTATCTACCATTTAGTGTTATATAATGCCTTTCACATCTGTCTATCTATCTATCATTTTACAATTTCTGGGGTGCCAGAAATATAAAGACATGTAAAGGTCAATTTCTGAACGAATTGACAAAGGCACACTCAAGTCATCCTTCATTTTCTCTGTACGAGGTTCAGGTATGGCAGTAGATGAGTTGCCAACAAGGAACCCAAACGTACTTGCTGTGATATAAAAGTATGAATGTTTATTAATAACATAATGCATCACCCTAGAGGATTATTTGAATCTTTGTCATGCAAAAATAAATTCAGTGTTTGTTCAAATATTATTTATTTAACATATAGTTAAAACTTTTTCTTGATTTATATTTGCATCAGCTCCAAGTAAAACTCATGTACTGTTAAAACAGGGAAATTGTTATTAGTTGACTAAAGAATTATTATTATTATTATTATTATTATTATTTTTATAATTTCTGTTCCTCTAGGCAGTTAATACTTGGGATGGGAGGGTTGGTAAGGCAGAAAAGGAAAGTGTGAAAGTTGAAAAGAAAAAAAATGAGTGAGGAGGAGGAGGAGTGCCACGTGGAGAACGGGGTATGTGGGTGATTTTTCATTTTTGAGTTTGGTAAAAAGAAAACAAAAACAGAACAATAATAGTAAAAATAATTAAGAAAAAACTAAAACAGCAGATGTGCAGGACTTAAGAAGGATGTTTGGTGAACTGATTTGAAGACAGCTCGGGGGTTTCGTAATCGTGGTGGCGAGATAATGTCGACCATGGGTCAATCAGTATCCTCCACTAGAGTCAAGAAAGAAAAAGAAGAGCATTTTAAGCAGAATGGGAATGTTCAAGTCTGGGCAAAGTTTGATGTGCTACTAGAAAGAGTGCATTGTTATTTTCTTGGTCTATTTTCTTTCCAATACAGCTGTAAGTAAAGGATTTTCTTTTTTGTCATCATTTTATCTGCTCCAATGTGTGCCAACGATAGACAGCTACCACAAACTTTAAAGACTCCAGTCACTTTACTATTATAATATGAAAAAAGTATTTATAAATAGTGATCTCCAGCCTATTGCTGAAGTTACGTTCCAGACCCTTCAGTGATAGGTGAAAATCCGCGATATAGAAAGACCATATAAATAAACATTTTTTTAATAGTTTAAGCCTTAATGTGTGAAGCGATCGTGACCAGATCATCTCAGCGAGACACTGTGACGACACACAAGACTAGACATTACAACTTTAGGAAGCAAAACCCGTGACGCCCTACTTACAAACAATTTTAAAGAAGTTCACCAACATCTAACCTAGCAGTTGTTGGAATGCTTTTGGCAGACACACTTCAGGTGCTCCCAACTCTTTAAACAATGACATGCAGAACATGCAGTTCGCCAGCCGTCACACACACCCCCTCTCTTCCTCCTCCTACAGAATGCTAGCA
>NW_024378865.1:0-5403 GCF_016835505.1 Polypterus senegalus
TAAGTAGAATATATGCCTACTTAGGTTTCCTCGATACCTTACTTTGATGATTTGAAGGTGTTACAAGTCACTGATTCCATCACCTAGCTTTTCACATGATTGAATTAATTGTTTAAAGAAGACAATGAAAAAGCAACAAATGCATATTAGACATCAGAGTGAAATATATTTTAAAAACATTTTAGGCAACCAGCTGTTCCATTTTTTTAAATTTTAAAAATCAAAAAGAATGTCAATTGTGGACTTGGCATCATCAAACAAGCACAGTAATTGTTTCATTATGTTAGCTAATATTGTTTCGTATGAGAATTTTTCTTCCTTTAAAATCTTCAGACATTTACAGTTTTGTTTAACTCTTTATTTTTAAGGTAACTACACTGCCTTCTGAATTTAAAGAAGGAAAACTTCAGGCGTACCGTTTAATCTGTGAAATGATGACAAAAAGACAAGATGTCCTACCCAATTATGATTTCTTAGTTCATTTTTACTATGTGATGCACATGGCCTTCATGAGTAATGATCAGGTATGGAAAGTTCATAACAACATTTCTGTTTGTAAACCCAATTTATTGTATTTCGGAGTTTCTTATGGCAAAATACATAGCGAAAGAAGTATATAAAATAAGAATAAATTTTCTATTAACAAATTGGAGAGGGGTGCTAGATTTTTAACATTTCTTGCAGTCATTAAAGAAAAATATTCTTTTATCTGTTTAGAAGGGTTGTAAATTCAAATTGGGTCTGCCAGGTCTCTCCGTATCATAGTTTCTTCCAGTTTCCAATTGCTTTTGGATTGTGTAGGACACCGTACTCACTGACACTTTTGATTATTTTTGCAATTTCTCCAAATGAAGGCCTACACTTCTAAGGATAGTAATGTTTTGTCTCCTTTCATTTGTTAATTGCCATTTTCTTGTCATTAGAACTGCAATTTGCAACATTATTTAGTGTACTATTGTCCAAGTAGTACTTCAGAGGGTGTAGTAACACAGTCTTTTCCAGCTCTTCTATAAGACAGAGGGGTTTTAAGTAATCAACAGAAGTTGGGACACCTGTACAAATTTTTTTGCAAGGTTTAATTTACTTCAATTGCTGCAGAACATCTGTAGGTTATAACCAATTAGTTGTTCCCTGAAGAAGGCTTATTTGTAATATTCTGATATTTCCTTTTTTCAGTTTTTGCTAACCTAAACTTTAAATTTAATCCTCTGGCAGTTTTCACCATTTTAGGTCATTCATTGCATTTCATGTATTTAAATTTGAAGAAAAACTGGAAAAACAAAGTATTCTAAAACTTTTGACTGGTAGTGTATATCATATACAAGTAATTTGGCATGTTCAAGATATTAGCCGATAAGGAAATTTGAGTAAGGATTTTCTACTCTGCAGCATGTGCATCTTGTTTGATGAATTTAAAGTATTAATAGCTTGTACTAGACATGAATTAAACTCTGTGGTACTGAAAAAGGGTGAATTTGAAGTCCATCATTTCATAAAGTATATTTGATTTCTATGGCTAAACCTTGTAAATAGTTAGCATTTAGGCTATAATCTTTGTATTCAGCTTTTCATACAAGTAACTCATATTCCTGTTTTGTCATTCCTACCTGCTGCACCTCTGCCAGTACCCATCAGTCAGCTGAAGGGACATCAGCTGATATCTACTGTTTGCTGTAGTTTTGCCTTGTTACCCCATTCATCTCCCCGTGGGGTGGGGGCGTTAGCGGCTCAATGAGAACACATCTCCATGCCACTTCCTGCAGCTGCCCTTAATGGAGTGTTGACCATCAAACTTTGTACTTGCTTCGTAACCACAACCAGTATTTTGTTTTCTCTACCTCATCTGCCAGGTCTCTAGCCATCTTTCTTAACCTACTTATTGTTAGACCCAAGCATCACTCGGGCAGTAAAAACACTGCTTCAAGAATTAATTTGTAATGTCACTCAGGCAACTCCACAGATGCGTCTAGCTTAAGCGTTAGACCCGAGGATCACTCAGGCTGTAAAAATACTAACATCGTTAGTGCCGAGTGTTACTTAGGAAACGATATCGGCATGTCTTGTGTAAGTGACAGGCTCGAGTGTTACCCAGGCAATGGTGCAGACATGTCTTCTCCTAACCTCATGATGGTGTCTTGTAAAAAATGTTTTTCAGCATCCCCAAGTGTTGCATGGTCTTGCTTGACAGTGAAACGAGCAATGATGATGAATTGAATCTGTCTTCAGGTAGTGAAATTGAAACGGACAGTGAAATCGCAAGTGATTCTGATGAATCTGAAAGTGATGCTTGTGTCAATTGCACATGTGCAGTGTATTGTTCAAAAGCTGATCAATCAGGAAAGAACATCCACAAGGAATCACATTACTATTGTCTTGACTGTGACGTTTTTATTGTATTTTCACCGTGCTTCAAGATATACTACACAAACAACACATTGTGACAATATACAGTATACAGTATTGGCATTGTTTTTATTATTATTATTCATTATTATTATTATTTGTATCATTATACTTTCTACACTTCTGACTTTGTACTTTTAGTGTTTTGCTCTTTTAACAGTAGAATTATTAGATTTAACCTATATATATATAATTCTTTTCGCGTTTGAGACGGAAATTACGTATGACCACAGAACATATTATAATACAGGAACTAATCACTTTGTTTGTGGACACCATTTTTATGTGTCTTTACGAATTGTTATTATTTGTGTGAGAGTTATTTTACTAATATTGAAAAGAAGTAAACACAAACACGCCGATCTATTCCATAGAAGTACGCCCCGCGTCGCCCTTTCCCAGCCCTCCTCTCTGGACTCCAGTACTGAGCCATCTGCCGCCAGGCGCGTTCTGACAGACAAGTTTTATTTATCCGTCCATGTGACTGTCGCGGAAACTGCCACATTATAACTTTTTTTTAATTGGCAGTACTTGATAGTAGAAGAGATGAGGAAAACAGCTTTGCACCTTTCTACTTTTTAACTGCGCTGAACTGTAAACAATGTGAAGAGAACACCGCCTTCCACGGTGAGGGGTCGTGAGAACAAAGTGGATGCTGGGAGGTGCAGAATGTCGGGCTGCTCCGTCGGGTAGAGAGCTTCGCAGTTTCGGGCGCCGTCCTCTCTCGCACTGTTTGTGACACTTCGAGTCTCTCTCGGCTCTTGGGAGAGTGGAAATTTTTCTGAATGAGTGTGATCGGTGCCATCGCAGCAAAACTCTCTTGAAATATGCTTATGACAAGGGAACACTTTTGAACATTGGGAACAAGTTTACTTGCCTATTTCGACACAATCTACCTATTGACCCCTTTGTGCTCAGGTGTGATGCTCCATGAGATCCTTCAAGATGGGGGGATCAGTGAGGAGAATGGTATCAAAGAAGCTGATGCGAAACTGCATCAATTTAGAAAGAAACACCACAGTAAGAGAGCTGGTGTGTAAAACAGACTGAGGAATAAACCACATCATCCTCCTCTACCCAGTATCCTGCTCACAGATTTCCAGTCTCTCAAAAACAAGATGGATGATCAGGATTCAATTTCAACAGGACATCAGAGACTGCCATGTTCTTTGAATGAAACATGGCTTTCACCTGCAATACTGGATGGAGCAATAATCTCATCGGAATGTTTTTCAGTCTTTCAGATGGACAGAATGGCTGAGTCCAATAAAGTAAAATGTGTAGGTGTCTATTTTATGATCTATACTAATAAAAGGCAAAGCCCTCACTGACTCACTCACTCACTGACTGACTCATCACTAATTCTCCAACTTCCCGTGTAGGTAGAAGGCTGAAATTTGGCAGGCTTATTCCTTACAGCTTACTTACAAAAGTTAAGCAGGTTTCATTTCGAAATTCTACACATAACGGTGGACAAAGTCCGCCACGTAGAACTTTCTTATTTATGGCCCCATCTTCACGAAATTTGGTAGCCGGCTTCCCTGCACTAACCGAAACCGATGTACGTATTTATTTCGATGATATGACGCCACTGTCGGCCGCGCCATATTGAACTTTCCAACGTCACTAATTTTCCAACTTCCCATGTAGGTAGAAGGCTGACCCCATCTTCACGAAATTTGGTAGGTGGCTTCCCTGCGCTAACCAAAACCGATGTACATACTTATTTCGGTGGTATGACACTACTGTCGGCCCCATATTGAACTTTACAACGTTACTAATTCTCTAACTTCCCGTGTAGGTAGAAGGCTGAAATTTGGCAGGCTCATTCCTTACAGCTTATTTACAAAAGTTAAGCAGGTTTCATTTAAAAATTCTACGCATAACGGTCAGCAACGTCCGCCATGTAGAACTTTCTTATTTATGGCCCCAACTTCACGAAATTTGGTAGGCAGGGCGCTTCCGTGCGCTAACCGAAACCAATGTACGTACTTATTTCGGTGGTATGATGCCACTGTCAGCCGCCATATTGAACTTTTCAACAATCTCTTTGTTACTTATGGGCCCATCTTCAAGAAATTTGATGCAGCGGGTTCTGCGCTAACTGAATCCTTCTTACGTACATATATACGTCCATAGCCTGCAGCTCGGTCACCGTGTGAGGCAGCATTGGGTCCCCCATCCCAAAGCCTCCCACGTTGTTGGCTGCCTGCCTATATAAGGCCGTCAGTCGCTCCAGTCTCTACATTCCCTTTCTTGCTTACATGCGGATTCCGTCTCCTGCTGATAACTACAGCCTTTTTATTTAATCCACGGCTTCTCCGCTGTTTTATTGTTCATTTATTACGATTATAGTTATTGTGTAGGTATTTTAGACTTACTTTACATTGTTCAGGTACCCATTTCCTTTATCATTCCAACCGTACCCCCATTAACATGTCTATCGAGGTGATCACCATCGATCAAAGAACTGTCACTTACCGAGTGGTTTCCATGCCCAGAGATGGCACCTATCTTTTCCATTCTCTTTGATATTTACATATTGCACGGCCATATCAGGCTCACTCTTGATATCTGGAGAAACATTGTGTCTTATGTATTGAATGACTGGGACAGGTTCAAGGTGTGGACTGATGACGGTATAGGAGATAATTATACTACACAGGAGCGCTATAAGAGTGAAATGCTTAAGCCCTTCACCTATGCATCTGCATGTGAGTTGATGGCTGCCGCTGAATTGTTGGTTGTAAACTTTCAAGTGTACGAAATGGCCAAATATTTTACACCTTTCGACAACCGCCAATACCTCTTAAACATCTTAGATTTACAGGTGACAATTTCAGTAGTGGACACTTTGATGTTTATGAATGTTTAAACTCTCAAAAGCTGGATGTGAAGTTATTGATGTATACTTACAACGCTTGACAGATGCCGAATGTCACTTCAACACAACAAATCCTGCAAATACTGTCGTAATTGAAACAAACCATGAAACTCAAC
>NW_024378866.1:0-7240 GCF_016835505.1 Polypterus senegalus
GAGTATCTGGTTGAATTGATTTAATAAATAACGTCGTTGTTTGGAACACTGCATTTTCATGTCTGTTCCGCTTTCTACAGTAATCTGTATCAACACATTGTTAAAACAGAAACGCTTTTATATTCTAGTAGTAGATGATGAAAATGTAAGGCATATAACTATATAATGTATGAAGCCTGAAGTCCAAATAGCAAAGAAACATTTTCACAAGGAATAAACAATTGCGCTTTTATTCAAAAATATAACTGCAGAAACAAAAGTCATTTAACATGCCATATTGACAGCCGCTATTATAACTGCCTCCAGTAGTTCAATAGAATCATCCCCCGCTTGGGAATCAAGAGTCACGAAGTTCGTCCTGCGCTCCGCTTTGAGAAGTAAACTGCTCTTAGTCTTACTATTTTAGAATAAAAGCATACATTTGATTTCAGTCTGTAACAGCCGGTGTAATTTATGATCCTTGTCAAGATTAGCTTTTTTTTAATTATTCACTTTTTCATTCTCTCAGTCGCGTTCAGAATCAATCCATACAACCCCATCTGACACGGCTGTTTTCACTAAAGACGCTATATAGCTCTGCAGTGTACCACGATGCATACTAACGCCCAGGGGTTCTGACACACAAAACGCTGGCGGTTGCCTTCTTAAGTATCTCACCGTCCCTTGCTTTCTTTTTATTCAGTTTTATTGAGTGTTCCTGCCAGTCCCCGCATGTTGCTGTTGCTGTTTCTTTTGTACTCCAGGACATGCAGAGGAGAGAATGGTAAAGAGCAGTAACTTCGGTGCTATATGCAATCATCAGACACTCCCCATCTGCCCGCTGTCGCTCAAACACAGAAACATATATTGGTGTAAAAGTATAACAAAAGTGCACTTTTATTCAAGTGCACTTTTTCCATGCTTTTCCTGTAAGAAGCAGTGTACACACTTCTCTCTATGCTGTGGTTTCTATTACACACCTGAAAGAAAGAGACCATACATGTGAAAATATCCAGCATACAGCAACATGCGGGGACTGGCAGGGAACACTCAATAAAACTGAATAAAAGAAAAGCAAGTGACGGTGAGATACTGAAGAACGCAGCGCATGCGCTGTAGGTGTCAGAACCCTGGGGCAGTAGTAAGCATCGAGGTACTCTGCAGAGCTATAGCGTCTTTAGTGAAAACAGCCGTGTCAGATGGGGTTGTATGGATTGATTCTGAACGCCACTGAGATAATAAAAATGAATAAAAAAGCTAACCTTTACAAGGATCATAAATTGCACCGGCTGTTACAGACTGAAATCAAATGTATGCTTTTATTCTAAAACAGTAAGACTAAGAGCAGTTTACTTCTCAAAATGGAGGGGCGCAGAATCGAACTCGTGACCTCTTGATTCCCAAGCGGGGGCTGAGTCTATTGAACCACAGAGGCAGTTGCAATAAAGTGCTGTCAATGTCGCATGTTAAGGCGGCTTTTTGTTTCTGCAGTTATATTTTTGAATAAAAGCGCAATTGTGTTATTCTTGTGAAAATGTTTCTTTGCTATTTGGACTTCAGGCTTCATACACTATATAGTTTATGCCTACATTTTGTCATCATCTACTAGAATATAAAAAACGCTTGTGTTTTAACAATGTGTTGACACAGATTACTGTAGAAACGAACAGACATGAAAATGCGTGTGTTCCAAACAACGATCTATTATTTCCACTCTAAAACTCCACTTCACTCCCAGATACTCAATCAAGGTCTGAGCTGAGAGAAGTTCGATGCATGTTCTAAATTGGTGGGGATGGAATAGCTGCTCCAAGCTTCTCTTTATCAGCACATTTAGAAGACAAAGGACGCTGGCGAGAGGTGTGAAGGGATTTAAGAAGCAGTTTAAGGTGGGACGGAATTACGTAGTTTTTTCAGTAGGCTCTGGTAATTCTAGTGTAGAGAGGTGGAGCAATGCTGTTCGACAATGAAACACTTTGTAACGCAGGTGTGCCTTTTAATGTTGAGACACTGCTGTCTATTTCAGGGCGATTGTGTCTTAAAGTACAGTAATGCGTACATTAAAACTGGAATACACCTGGTCTTCAAATCTTTGGCAGTTTAGACACAGGAGACTCATCTTTCAAAAAGGTACAAAACGTGAAGCTGTGACATTGTGCCAGGCAGGCAAACCTGCTCCTCCTTTTTGCTAGGTGCCCACTAAATTAAATCCCTTCACTAATTTTCCTCAGCGACTCGACTATCTACATTGGAAAAAACCCACAAACTGTGCCACTGCATTGACAGTTTTGTAGGCAATCTGGCAAACATAAATTGTAAAAACCTGACGAGAAAAGCGAGGTGATGCCGTTAACGTGTTCCTTTTCTTCTCAGCTGATGTTTGCTTTGCAGTCCCACAGTCCCAGCAAGCCGCCTCGCAGTGCTGACTGTGACTTTCTGGTATGATGATACTGTTGGATATTTGGAAGCTGCAGTTTATGGTTTGGGTTTCAAAAAAAAAAAAATCCGTAACAGTGTTTGTTTTCCCATTCAGGACGTCTGCTCAGCCTTATTAGTGTGATTATTGTTAATTTTATAACTCGGTTATTTTACCAAGATGTAAGAATTTCTGCATACATCTCCAGCAGTAATGCAGCAACATCTCTTGAGTACATATCTTTGTCTCTTGTGTTTCTGCTTTGTTGCCCATCTCCTTCACCAGCTGACATCTCAATCAGTTGTTTCTGAAGAGCTTCTTGCGCTTGTTTTTTGGTATCTTGGTCAAAAAATTGATCTTTGTACCGTGGATCATGGACAGTTGATAGATAGTATAGTGGCTCGGAGAATGCCCTACTGAAGCCGCTTTTCATAGCAGCCTCAAAAGTGTGGTTCTCTCCGTCCTGAACTCCTCAAATCTGTCCTGCCACATTTTTTAACAGTAGAATTACTAGAACCTGCGAAAAAACTCATAGATCCGGTAACTATTACAAGTCCTTCAAAGGCACACCGTCTGTTACAAACGCAAACCAAACATATGTGGGTACTGTATAATATCTATAATAATAAAAGGCAAAGCCCTCACTCACTGACTCACTCACTCACTGACTCACTCACTCACTCACTCACTCACTCACTCACTCACTCACTCACTCACTCACTCACTCACTTATCACTAATCTCCTCCAACTCCCGCGTAGGTAGAAGGCTGAAATTTGGCAGGCTTATTCCTTACAGCTTACTTACAAAAGTTAAGCACGCTTCATTTCGAAACTCTACACATAACGGTCGACAACGGTCGATACAACGCCCGCTTATGTTGAACTTTCTTATTTATGGCCCCATCTTCACAAAATTTGGTAGGCGGCTTCCCTGCGCTTAACCGGAACCGATGTGACGACTTAGCTCGATGGTATGACGGCACTGTCGGGCCGCCATATTAAACTTTCCAACGTCACTAATTTTCCACCTTCCCATGTAGGTAGAAGGCTGACCCCATCTTCACGAAATTTAATGTGGGTTGGATCTATGAATTTTTTCGTAGGGCTCTGGTAATTCTAGTGTTAAGCAGATGTGTAAGCGCCTTCCAGTAGACGGAATCAAAGTCGCGATTGTAGATGACTGTGCGCCGATCTCTTTAGTAATTTGCTCGAATAATTCGAGGTTGAGTAATCATGTTTTCTACAAGTCCCCAATCATGCACCGGGATAGAGGAAGGAAGCCTCTAGTATTCAGCACCATACGCAGCAAGAGTGCACTTCTGATCAACAAGATTTTGCAACATATAATATGTGCTGTTCCAACGAGTAGGGACTTCATGCTGAAGCATTCTTGTTGGGGTACCAAGGTCCGTTTGTACTGTATTTCTCCCAGCTGCGAAATAGCGAGACGTGAGTGCTTAAAATGAGTAACTATTCGCCTCCCAATGGTAACACAATCGTAGATGCTTCTTTGACTCAATAAGCTTTCATTTACAGTAAGCTGCAAAGTTTGAGCCATACAGCTTAAACTTTTAATGCTGCTTTCTTCCATAGCTTTTACCATATTGCGAGCTTTGTCATGAAGCACAACGTGCGCATCACTTTTTGAAATGTTCCACTCGCTAACGCGGAATACAAAGCTTGTCGATTAAAAGTTGCAGAACGAGAACCGGAGAACTCTTTAGCATGCAACACTATTCTTTTTGAATCAAAATTGACGCCAATCCAGTGTGCCGTTAGGACTCAACATGCTCATGGGGCTGACCTCTGAGCACCACATTATTTGTAGTGAAGCTAATGCTGCTGGTATTGTTTTTTCGAGGATATGTGTAGCAATTACATCATATAATGCAGGCAGAGAGACATGCAAAAGTTTCGCCAACTTAGAAGGATGTACTGAGGTTCTGAATGATGTAGTAACCGATAATCCTCGTCCTCAACTTGGGAATAAGGCTGGTCATCGAGAGCATCATCTCCATTGTTTTAGTAGTTATGCCTTTAGTTCTGGCGCTGTCTTGAGGAAACGTCATAAGATTTTGAAGGGTTTGCTGTTCGTGAGCCTGGTCTGATTTAACTTTCGTTTTGGTAGCATTAGGTTGTAGAAATTCCGTGTATAATTCATTATGGTGGTTCATCAGATGGGTAATTTTAAATTTGTGTTATTGAAAGATTTAATTCTGCAGCCTCCTCGCATGATCTCATTTTTGCAGGTAGAGCACATAGCAGCTCTTGTTATATTCATTTTTCACAGAAAAATATGACCACACGGCTGACATACTGCTTTACTAAATCGCCAGTGAATTAACACGCGTGTAGCGCTCCTGTCAGCCAAACGAGGAAACCCGGGTTTTTGTAAGCAAGCGGCTGCGCTTGCATTCATGTTTTCTGCAGCTTAATATCTGCCTGCTGAACAATTAACACAACATTTGATTGTTTAGTGAACTGAAGTGTTGACAAGCCTGAATTATATCGTTTGGCTGTATTGGTTAAAATGTACACAGCTGAACGATCTCGATGTGGTCATTTCTAATGAACATCGGTTAATAACAGTACAATTCTCGATATGTCATGCATCTCTACTTGAGGCTCCTACTTTATTTAGGAGTGGTAGCCCCGAGGCTAGGGATCTGCACCAGTAACCAGAAGGCCACTGGTTCAAATCCCATAAATGCCGGAAGTGGACCTACTCCATTGGACCCCTACAATTGCGTCGTCTTAGGTGTGGCGTTAATCAGCATCCAGCCTTGCGAGCAGGTCCTCCAACTTACAGGGAAGACTTGGGGTTGGTGGCAGGATTGGCACTCCAGTCACCATAAAAACCTCAGTGTCGCCCGCTGCACTCGGGTCCCAATCCAGGGCGTTGATTGTGGTCCCAACCTCTTGCCTCCTGATTTATTTACCTCCACTTTCTCTGCTGTAGGAGACGGTGGTCTCCAGCCTTTAGTCTTGTACATCGGCACACCTGAGTCCTACAAACAGGAGCATTACAGAAATACGATACCTGGTGTATCTGTGATGCTATAGCCTCACCGTGATGTTGATACATGGTGGTTAAGATGGATATGGGGCAAGACTCTCAATAAGTTATAAGTATAAACCACAATGAACAATAGATCAGCAAGGTTACCACGGGGAGATTTTTTTATAAGATTTCTGGTCTTACCCTCCGGTTGTGTTTATTTTCTAGATGTTTTACCGTATGTTTCGATTGCAAGTTTTGCGCATAACATACCATTTGTACCAAACGGGGTTTTTTTTTTTTTTCTCATTTAACAAGGGCACAGGTGCCTGGGAAGATCAAACGACAGCTATAGGGGAGTCCAAGTTGTGTTAGTAGTGTACATGTACTGTAATGTTTAAGTTTGTTTATTTGTAACCTCGAGGTTAGGTATAAATGTTTTGTTGTTTATTGTTTTATTATGTATATGTCGTTGTCGGCTATTTTGATTTGTATTGGCAGTGTACGATTTCCCCGGCAGGACTTAAATGGTTTCTCCCTATGATTAGGTAAGCTGATCCTGGCAATGGAAAAGGCTCTATAAGTACTGTTGTGGCTGTAAGAAAAGGGGGGAAAAAAAAAAGAAAAGGGAGAAAGAAAGGATCGCTTGGAGAGAAGTAAGACGAGTAAGCAGTGCGAGGCACGTCAGCCTAAGAGGTGCCTAGGGGCTGAGCTGTTGGTTGCTGTAAAGGAGTGTGTTAAGCTCCTGAGGACCAAAAAAAAAACGACTCCTGAGAATTTTATTTTTGGAGGAGTTGTACTGGTGATCTGGACTGAAACAGAGTCCAGTTTTGTATTATTTTAAGGCTGCCCTGGACTTTTCATGGACTGGAATTGATTTTTATATATATATATATATATATATATATATATAGAGCCTTGGTTTTCCCAATTTCTATTTTTGTCCTTTTTTTTTCATAATTTGATTTTGTCTTGTCACTGGATTATTTATACATTTTGTCCATCCTTTCATAAAATTTATTTTTTTACTCTATCGTGGAATAAATAAATTACCTTCTGTTTTGAACATCTGCTCTGCCCTCAGTCCTGGTGGTCCCATACTACTAGCAGGCCATCTGCTTTGGTAGACGCTTGTGACAGTATCTATTGACCTTTAAGACTGGACGAGGCACACAAACTTGTAACCCAGGGAGGCTGGCTGTTTACTGGTGTATAGAGTTTTAATTTATCTTGGCGCGCACAAGTAGTTTAAGGATACCAAGTCTTTATGGCGATGTCTGATGTTGTGTGGAGTTGCTGCTCTGTTGTTGCCCCGGGTTCAAGTGGAGGATTGTTGGTGACATACTTACAAGTGACACAGCAGCTCCTGTTACAGCTCACAGGACTTGGAGAGGAATGCGCTCTCTATGAAATGAGCTGTGGGTGAAAAGTTGCCATAGGTGAGATGGGATGGAAAAGATCAGGCAGGGTAAGGAGGTAAGGCTGCTGTGGAAGGATTAGTCTGTAAAGGGTGGAATTTTGGAATGACCTGTGGGTAGATGGCATGGAAGGACCAGCAGGCATGCGGGTTCCTCTAAGAGCGAATGTTACCAGGTCTGCTCCTGGCTTGACTGAGGGCCTTGTCTATAATGTGTAAGGGTATCCTTCATCAATGAAGAAACTCCTCATTGAGTGCTCTCATTGCAGAAGTCTCCCACATCACTGCAGAGGTAAGGACGTAGAGTGTTTAGTATGCCAGGGCTGGGAGGAGCTGTGCAGAAGGTAACTGAGTCACTCAGCTTGTTTTAGGGCCTGAAGCTGATATGAAGACTGATGTTTAAAATGGTGGAGGTGTGGTGAACATTAA
>NW_024378867.1:0-32605 GCF_016835505.1 Polypterus senegalus
ATTTCTAACTTGTATAATTTAGACAGGATATATTTTATGGAGAGCAAAATATTATAAGTTGTTTAAGGTTTGAGTTGATTTATTCAGGAATAATATTCCTGTCTGTTTTACCATTCCTACCAAAGATATTTCTGTCGACTAAATAAAAATTCCTTCTATTTAAAATTTAAATAGAACTTGAACAAATCTGATAGTTCATAATATCCACGCAGACTTGCACGTAAGAGCGGAGTTATCCGTTTTAACAAGCAGCGTATTGCACTGATAATGAAATAGCTGTGTGTGTATATATGTAGATATGTATGTATATGTATATATATGTTTATATATGTGTGTGTGTATGTATGTATATGTGTATATATGTAGATATATATATATGTATGTATATATGTGTATATGTATAGATATGTATATATATATGTTTATGTGTGTGTGTGTAAATATATATATATATATATATATATATATATATATATATGACAAAACACTCATCACTCACAACAGTGACAAAACAATTACATTGACAATCATGTTACGTTATTTTCAAAATGTTTCCTTTTCTTTTTCATTACTTCTTTAACACACTACTTCTCCGCTGCGAAGCGCGGGTATTTTGCTAGTATATATATATGTGTATATGTATATATGTAGATATGTATGGATATGTATCTATACTAATAAAAGGCAAAGCCCTCACTCACTCACTCACTCACTCACTGACTCATCACTAATTCTCAAACTTCCCGTGTAGGTAGAAGGCTGAAATTTGGCATGTTCATTCCTTACAGCTTCCTTACAAAAGTTGGGCAGGTTTTATATCGAAATTCTCGCGTAATGGTCATAACTGGAAGCAGTTTTCTCCATTTACTGTAATGGAGATGATCTTGAACGCCGTGGGGGCGGAGTTTCGTGTGACATCATCACGCCTCCCACGTAATCACGCAGTACATAGAAAACCAGGAAGACCTCAAAAAGCGCTCAAGAAAACATGCATTATATAATTGAGAAGGCAGCGAAACAATAAGAAGCGAGCGAGTGACATATACAACCATATTCGTGAGTTCTGCTACTGAAACAAAGCACGCATGTAAACCTACACTTTAAATTAAGTTCATAGACAGGCTGCGCTGGCGCTTGTAATTTAGTGCCTGCCCATATAAGGCCATCCGTCAGCGGCAATCCAATAGCAAACTCCCACTAAATATTCACGGGTGAAGGACTGTGCTTATGGAGAGGAAGATGAGATGGTCAGAGGGGTGTTTGACACAAACTCAGCGAAACTGCGAGAGAAAGGACTAAGGTAACATTAAATAAAGCTATGGACATCGCACGAGATGGCACCAGCACAGGTGGGAACCTTCGATGCATGTACACCGAGCGGCTCACGTGAACTGACGCAGTGCACAGATAAAAAGCAACAGTTCCAAATAGCTCTGAACAAAAAACGATTTACACAATTGTAAAGGCAGCAAAAATTATGAAGCGTCTGATACAAGCATATTCATAAATCCAGCTACTGCGGAAACAAAGCACACGGTGGAAAAAGTCAATGTCCCGCTAAAGGAAGACAGTGTAAAAAAACCCGTGCATGCAGTGTGTCAGGTCTCAGATAAAGAAGAAGACGAGCTGTTTATTGATGCAGTAAGAAACGAATCGATGAATGAAACCTGTCATCTTTACAACGATTGACAAACACGGAATGTAACTTGAACACAACACTTCCTACAAATACGAACCTGATTGAAAGAAATAATGATAATCAAATCATTGATGACAGCAACACTCAGTAACACTCACAAAACAAATACTGTATATTGACAGTCATGTTACGTTATTTTAAAATGTTCCCTTTTCTTTTCTAGCTTTTTAACACACTACTTCTCGCTAGCGACACGCTGGTATATATATATGTATATATATATATATATATCCCGCTCTACATACTGAATAATGGATACTTTATTAGCCATCAATGATTGTTTTGGTAAAGCCATACTCAGTGTATTCATTAGATGAACGGTAAAAAGTAAGAGCAAGGGAGGATGACTCATTGAGGCATGCAGGCTGTAGTCTTGCGTCAACTCTATCTGAATTGCGATCACATTTGAAAAACATATCTTTTCAAGTTCTATTTAGTCCATATGTGTCAAACTCAAGGGGCGCTGGGCCACATCCGCCCGGCGTAATTATATCCGCCCGCGAGATCATTTTATATACTGTATTATTGTTATTAAAGCCCGGTATATGAAGCGCTGGTAACACAATAAACTACAGATCCCATAATGCAGCGCTTCAGCTGCCTTGCATCAGGGTAACCTGAATGCAATTCAGAAGATACAGGAAACAGCATAATTAAATAAGAATCTGACACTTTAGCGGACGTTTTTACCCGTGCACAATCACAAAGTGATTTCAAGTGAAGCTGCTTTTATGGGAGACACAAATGCACCAGTTCACCTTGCCCCACTTTCCCTGTTGCCAAGTACTGTTAAACCAAGTCGTCACTACGGTGTTCCCAACGCGACTTTGCTGATAAACTGAGCGCGACTGCGCACTGAGTTTGCACGGCGCTTTGGTGACTTTGATGAACAAAAAAAGTCCGTCTACATGTGGCTCGAACCTTGTGCATGTTTGGTAGCACATATCTGTGTGAGAAGCTCTTCTCAGTGATAAAGACTAACAAAACAGCACACAGGAGTCGCCTCACTGATGAGCACCTGCAATCCATCCTGAGAATCTCCACAACACAGAACCTCACAGCAAACAGAAACGAACCTGTGGCCAAAAAGATGCCAGGCGCCCAGCTCTAAAATGACATATGAGCAAAGACAACTGAATGATTTGATTTGTTATTGCACGTAAGAGCGGGAGTCAACCATTTTAACAAACAGCGTATTGCACTGATACGAAATAGCTGTGTGTGTATATATGTAGATATGTATGTATATGTATATATATGTTTAAATATGTGTGTGTGTATATATGTATATATATATATATATGTGTATATATATATATGTTTATGTGTGTGTGTGTAAATATATATATATATGACAACAACACTCATCACTCACAACAGTGACAAAACAATTACATTGACAATCATGTTACGTTATTTTCAAAATGTTTCCTTTTTCTTTTTCATTGCTTCTTTAACACACTATCTCGGCCTGCGAAGCTAACGGGTATTTTGCTAGTCTATACTAATAAAAGGCAAAGCCCTCACTCACTCACTCACTCACTCATCACTAATTCTCCAACTTCCCGTGTAGGTAGAAGGCTGAAATTTGGCAGGCTTATTCCTTACAGCTTACTTACAAAAGTTAAGCAGGTTTCATTTTGAAATTCTACGTATAACGGTCAATAACATTCGCCATATTGAACCTTCTTATTTATGGCCCCATCTTCACAAAATTTGGTAGGCGGCTTCCCTGCGCTAACCAAAACCGATGTACGTACTTATTTCAGTGGTATGATGCCACTGTCAGCCGCCATATTGAACTTTCCAACGTCACTAATTCTCCAACTTCCCATGTAGGTAGAAGGCTGAAATTTGGCAGGCTCATTCCTTACAGCGTACTTACAAAAGTTAAACAGGTTTCATTTAGAAATTCTATGTGTAATGGTCATAACGGTCAACAACGTTCGTCATGTTGAACTTTCATATTTATGGCCCCATCTTCACGACATATGGTAGCAGGCTTCCCTGCGCTAACCGAAACCAATGTACGTGCTTATTTCGGTGATATGACGCCATATTGAACTTTCCAACGGTCTTTGTTACTTATGAGCCCATCTTCAAGAAATTTGGTACACGGGTTCCCAACGCTAACTAAATCCTACTTATCTATACTAATAAAAGGCAAAGCCCTCACTGACCTCACTGACTGACTGACTGACTGACTGACTGACTGACTGACTGACTGACTCATCACTAATTCTCCAACTTCCCGTGTGGGTGGAAGGCTGAAATTTGGCAGGCTCATTCCTTACAGCTTCCTTACAAAAGTTGGGCAGGTTTCATTTCGAAATTCTACGCGTAATGGTCATAACTGGAAGGTATTTTTCCATTTACTGTAATGGAGTTCAGCCAGTTCCGTGGGGGGCAGAGTTTCGTGTGACATCATCACGCCTCCCACGTAATCACGTGAACTGACTGTCAACGCACTACGTAGAAAACCAGGAAGAACTCCAAAACGCTGAAGAAAACATGCATTATATAATTGAGAAGGCAGCTTAAACAATAAGAAGCGAGCGAGTGACATATACTACCATATTCATGAGTGCTGCTACTTCGGAAAGAAAGGTGTAAACCTAAACTTTAAATTAAGTTAATAGACAGAGTGCCGCTGGTGTTTCTCATGCCCACGGGTAATGCGGTATACAAGTTTAATGAGAGGACGCAGGATGTAAACGAGAGTTTTGATCACTTTGTAACTGAGTTAAAATTGCAGGTGAAGGGGTGTGCTTATGCAAATTCCGAGAGACTGTGTTTGTGGGGATTGACAGTTAACAGCTGTTGGGGGAGTCACGCCATCATATCCCTCCCATTTACCTCATTTCGCTCTGAGCTGAGCTCACAAGCTAACGGCGTCTTCGAAGCAACTTCATCACACTCCCACCAAATACTCACAGAAAAATCCACAAGTTAATACACACGCTGTCTCTAGAGTTTCTCCACACTCAATGTATTCCTCGCGCCCCCTTTATACCCTCTAATCTCCCATTTCAATTCAGATACCTCCAATTTCCTGTAAGGCTCAGCTGCGCCGATGACAAGTAATAAGTCTCAAGGACAGACCCTACAAAACGATGCCATTGATTTCAGGCAAGATTGCTTTCCCCTGACAACTATACTTGCATTCTCAAAAGTGAGCTCGCGAGCTTCACATATTACAACCGAGTGCAGCCAGAAACTTTAAGTACCGGTCTTAGATAACATTAAATTAAGCCGTAGACATCGCAACATCACACAAGATAGCAGCTCACGAGAACTTACTGAACGCAGTACGAAAGTGATCACTTCCATGCATCAAACCTGTTCAAAAACGCATTACACAATTTACAAGGTGATGGCTTTCTATGGCGCTTTATAAAACAGCCGTAGAGGCTGTGTGAAGGCAGCTACACAGAAAAGCACAGCGCCACACTCTGAATGTATTGCTGGCATCACCGTTATACCCTCTGATCTCCCATTTGAATTGAAATGCCTCAAATTTCCAGTAAGTCTCTGCTTGATGATGACAATTAATAAGTCTCAGGACACACACCTACAAAAGGTTGCCATTGATTTGAGGCAACATTGCTTTCCTCCTGACAAAACTATACGTTGCATTCTAAAAGTTATATATATATATATATATATATATATATATATATATTGTCACGCACGCTGAGTAGGAGGCGCTGGATTGATTCGATAGCACCTGGGAAACCATTCGCGCCAGGGAATGGCGGGTATTAACTTTCTCCCTCTGCTTCCTCATAGAAAGAAAGACCTTCCTGCACCATAGGCCTGGATTGACGCAGTGCGATACTTCCGCCCTTCCTCCGCCATCTTGCCCTGGCGTCATCCTTCCCATCCTCCCTTGCGGTCCTTCCCGCATCCCTCCACTTCGGCTCCCCCCAATAAAATGGCCGCGGCGCCAGGAGTCGGCGTCGCTATGAACTGTTTGTTTATATTTTGACCTTTTTTTGTACAAGTTTCTGTACAATATACGGGGCGGAAACCCCAACCCTTGCTGTCTCCTCGGTCCTTTACAAGTGGCGTGCGGCAGGATACAGAGATCCCGGAATGACGGAGGGACAGGACCTCAACACGTGCTGCAGGAATGAATGACCAGCTCCAGGCTGCAGCTGCGCAAGCCGCCACCACCGGGAGCTGGAGGCCACGAGGCCAGGTTAGTGGAAGCCCAACGGGACCAGACCCGCCCAGGCAGCCGCCTCCTCCTATTAGTCCGATGGGCCCGCCGGAGGACGTCGACGCCTACCTGGGCATGTTTGAGAGGCGGCCACCCGGAGCGAGTGGCAGCGGTCAGTGGGCGTCCATCTTGGCGCCATACCTGAAGGACAGCGCTGCGGGCCTATTATGACCTCCCTGAGGAGGAGGCCGCTAATTACGACCTCCTCAAGCCCGAAATACTGGCCCGCTACGGCATTAGCCCGGGCCAGCAGGCGGCCGAATGGCGGAACTGGGTCTTTGACCCGAAAAGCCGCTTCGCGCCCAGGCGTTGAGTTCTGGGGCAAGATGGGCGCTGGCTACGGCCAGAGGACCCCGGCAGGCGGAAAGTGGTCGAGCGGGTGGCCTGTGAAGGCCTGGTCAATGCATGCCCAGTTCCCTCGCCCAGCAGGTCGGGGACACGCCTATCAAACATGTCGGGCCTCCTCGGCGTCCTGGAGCGTCAGTTGGCGGTCCTCCGACTTGGGGGTCAGAAAAGCCTGCTCGGGGAACCGGCAGGGACGGGCGGCCACCCCGAGCCCCTCGACGCTGCAGAAGCGCCAGCCAGAGCCAGAGAGAGCGGGTCCGCCCGCGCTGTTTCAAGTGTGGCGAGACCGGTCACCTGCTACCAAACTGCCCGCATCACATCGCCCGGAGCCTATGGACTGCAGCTGGACATCGTCGGAGAGGTATTGTACCCGCCGCATCCCTTGGCGAGTCGAATCACGGGAGTGGTGTTGCTAAATGGGCACGCCGTGGTGGCTTTGTTTGATTCCGGCAGCAACATTACCATTGTTGCTCGCCGCTTTGTCTTACCGCAACAGTGGTTAAAACAGCATTTGTTGGTCACCTGTGTGCATGGGGGGACTAGGTCATATCGTTCCGCTCACTGCTATGTCACCTGGAAGGGGGAACCAATCAAATGGACGGTCGCTGTGTTACCTGACCCCCTTCCCAGTGATTTTGGGACAAGACTGGTCTAAAAGAATCAGCGGTAAGCCATTCGCGCTCCGGGGCCTCGTTGGATCTTGTTATGAGGGGAAAAGGCACCCCTCCGCGGCCTCCACGCCGTGCACAAGGGCAGGCCCTATGGGGCTGGTGTCTCGGGGACCTTTCCGTGGCTACGGACCTTGACCGGAAGATTCCGCGGAGAAGGGACTAGCCAGGAACTCTTCCCGGGCCCAGGCCCCAAGACCCTCTGGCGGCCTGGACCATCAATTTCGGTCCACGCCGGCCTCCTTTAAGAGGGAGCAGTGGAATGATGACTCCCTGCGCTTTGCCCGGAATGCGTCGTTCTGCCTAACAGCTCAACAGCGGGCGGATCCACACAGCGGGAACCCTTCTTTGTCCTTGAGAATGATCTGTTGTACCGAGTGGCTACCCATGAGGCGAGGCGGAAGTTGTTGCTAATTCAGCGTACCTTCCGGCGGGAGATATGCGAGTTGGCACATGCTCACCTCCTAGGCCCACCTGGGGCGAAAAACACTGGAGAGGATTAAGCTCGCTTTTACTGGCCTGGGATCAATGAGGAGGTCCGGCGGTTCTGTCAATCCTGTCCGAGTGCCAGACCCGCCAGATTCCTAGGAGGGACCGTGCTCCTCTAGTCCCTATTCCCCTCGTGGACATCCCCTTTGAAAGGATAGGGGTCGATTTGGTGGGACCCTGGAGCCCTCAACCCGTGGCCACAAGTATATCCTAGTCATGGTGGACTATGCCACCCGGTACCCAGAGGCGGTTCCCCTGCGCTCGCTAATACTAAAAGCATCGCACGGGAACTGGTTAATTTGTTTTCCGCGTGGGCATACCCAAGGAGGTCCTCACGGACCAGAATGCGCCCTTCACTTGGATACGTTCAAGGAGGTAGCCAAATTACTGCAGATAAAGCACCTGAAAGCGTCAGTCTATCACCCGCAAACTGGCGGGTTGGTGAGCGTTTAATCAGGCGCTTAAGCAGATGCTCCGCAAGGTAGTCAGCGGGACGGCAGGAACTGGGACCAGCTCCTCCCGCTCGTGCTTTTGCCTACCGGGAGGTACCCCAGGCCTCTACAGGCTTCTCCCCTTTGAATTACTATACGAGGCGACAACCCGGGGAATCCTCGACATCCTAAAAGAAGGCTGGGAGGCCGAGGCTCTTCCCTCCTCTAACATTTTGAGCGTGGCGCAACTGCGCGACCGACTCACAAAGATCAGGCCCCTCCTAAAAGAGCACGGACTCGTGCGCAAGCAGCGCAGGCCGGTGTTACAACCGCAACTCCGTCCTCAGGGAGTTCGCCGGGGACCGAGTTATGGTGCTCGCCCCGACCTCCCACTTTCGAAGCTGCTCGCTCACTGGCAAGGGCCTTACGAGGTTAAGGAGAAAAGGACTCGCCGACTATTTGGTGAAACAGCCCAATGCGTCGACCGAAAGTGAAGGATCTATCATGTCAACCTGTTAAAGCCCTGGAGATAGAGAGGAGCTCCCAGCTCCCATAGGTCACTCTCCCTTTTCGCAAGCACAACTGCCCTTAACCTCGGCGTAAGAGCTGACCCCAAGCAGCGGCAGGAGTTAGCCCAAACACTCCGAGCCATCCCGAGGTAGTGGCGAGTCACCCGGCGGACGCTGATTGAGCCGCGATATAGTCACGGGCCCGGTAATCGTCCGGAGAGGCCCTACCGACTCCGGAGGCAAAACGCGCAGAGGTCGAACTGGAGGTGAAGCGTATGTTGGACATGGACATAATTGAAGAGAGCCATAGTCCCTGGTCCAGCCCTATTGTCCTCGTCTCCAAGCCAGGCGGCTCCTGGAGGTTCTGTAATGACTTTAGGCGTCTGAATCAGATCTCCAAGTTCGATGCCTACCCCATGCCCGCATTGGCGACCTCCTTGGCGGCTGGGTGCGGCTCGATATCTGACTACCCTTGACATGACAAAGGGTATTGGCAAATTCCTTTAGCGGCATCCGCAAAGAGAAAAGCGGCCTTTAGCACCCCTAGCGGGCACTGGCAGTACAAGGTCCTCCCATTTGGGCTGCACGGGCCCCGCGACCTTCAGCGTCTGGTAGATAGAGTGCTGAAGCCCCACCAGTCCTATAGTGCCGCCTACCTGGATGGCGTTGTCATCTATTCCGGCACCTGGGAGGAGCATCTACTGCAGGTGCAGCTGTCCTCCGAACACTGGCTAAAGCCGGCCTCCGCATAAACCCGGAAGTGTTTTTGGATTAAAGGAGGCCAAATATTTAGGCTACCTCGTGGGACAAGGACAGGTGCGGCCACAGAGCTCCAAAGTTAAAGACATCTTAGAATGGCCCGTCCGTACCAAGAAACAGGTGCAGGCTTTCTTGGGGCTTGCGGGTTACTACCGCCGGTTTGTTCCCGTTTCTCGAAGAGCAGCACCCTTGACTGACCTGACAAAAGGGCTCCCTATCGTGGTGTGGACCGACAAAGCAGAACAGCGTTCAGTGACCTAAAGAAGGCCCTAACGTCGGCACCTGTGTTACGGACGCCCGATTTTGGGCTCCGTTTATTCTCCAGACCGGCGCCGGACACAGGCCTGGGTGCCGTGCTGAGCCAAAGCGTCGATGGTGTCGAGCACCCTGTGATGTACCTTAGCGGAAACTGATGGACGGGGCCCGTGCAGCGGCAGTGGAGAGGGAGGCCTTGGCCATTAAGTGGGCAGTGACCCACCTCCGTTACTACCTGCTGGGTGCGAATTCGCTCTGGTGACTGATCACGCTGCACTTCAGTGGATGTCCCTACACAAAGAGTCGAATCCGCGGGTCACCAGGTGGTTCCTGGACTTACAGCCGTATAAGTTCACTGTCACTTATCGGCGGGGCACCCTTCAGGCCAATGCCGATGCCCTCTCTCGTATTCACGACCTCTCGGTTAGGTCCGCCCGACCTGGCGGTCCTGGGCTAAGGGGGATGGGTCACGCCAGCGAGTAGGAGGCCGCGGATTGATTCGATAGCACCTGGGAAACCATTGCCGCCAGGGAATGGTGGGGTATTAACTTTCTCCCTCTGCTTCCTCATAGAAAGAAAGACCTTCCTGCACCATAGGCCTGGATTGACCGCAGTCGCGATACTTCCGCCCTTCCTCCGCCATCTTGCCCTGGCGTCATCCTTCCCATCCTCCCTTGCGGTCCTTCCCGGCATCCCTCCACTTCGGCTCCTCCCCAATAAAATGGCCGCGACGCCAGGAGTCGCGCGCGCTATGAACTGTTTGTTTATATTTTGACCCTTTTTTCTGTACAAGTTTCTGTACAATATACGGGGCGGAAACCCCAACCCTTATTGCTGTCTCCTCGGTCCTTTACAATATATATATATATATATATATATATATATATATATATATATATACCCGATCTACAATACTGTCAAATAAGCGACCCACACACCATAGCGCTAACATGAGAGGCTTCACCTTTAACACTGACGCCTTAGGTTCGATTAGCGACAGTGGGTGCAGTGCGTGTGTACTGCCTGATGAGCCCACAATTAGGCGCTAAGCCGCGTGCGCTGCAGCGTACTGTTTGCATTATTTGATAGTAAAACTATTTCAATATATTCAATATATATATATCAGCGCTTAATGATTCATTTTACTATCGCAACCCCTGTTTCGGAAGAAGTATGAAAAAATATGAGGTTAACGCAGAAAACCAGATCACCAATTTAAGCTTTAGGAATCATAGATACTTTATTCGACATCAATGATTGTTTTGGTAAAGCCATACTCGGTGTAATCCTCCTTCCATGTTATAATACTTCCGCGACTAGCCAAGATTAAATGAACGGAAAAAAAGTAAGAGCGAAGGGTGACGCAGGCAGGCAGGCGACAGCTCAATAGCTCGAATTTGGATATACTACAGTAGGTTCTATTTAGTTGCCAGAAATATCTTTGGTAGGAATGGAAGTTGGATTTAGGAGTCATCCGTTTTAACAAGCAGCATATTGCACTGATACGAAATAGCCTGCCCATTTAATTATTTAGGAATGGATAGATAAATTAAGATTTTGTACAAATAATGTTTTACATTTTTCTTTCTCAGTGGATTCTGGCACCCCCAGCAACAGCTCCTCGCACCCCAAAGGAGATATGTGTATCTATATATATATCTATATATATCTATATATATATATATATATATCTATATCTATATATATACATCTATATCTATATATATCTATATCTATATCTATATATATCTATCTATCTATCTCTCTATATATATATATATATATATATATATATATATAGATATACATATACATATATAGATAGATAGATGGATATATACATGTAGATAGATATATAAGATAGATATAGATATAGATATACATAGATAGATAGATAGATAGATATAGGTGTATGTAAATGTGTGTCTGTATATATGTAGATATGTGTGTATATATATATATATATATATATATATATATGCCAGCAACACTCATGACAATGACAAAGCAATTACATTGTCAATCATGTTACATTATTATTAAAATGTTTCCTTTTCTTTTTCATTACTTCTTTAACACACTATTTCTCTGCTGCAAAGCGCGGGTATTTTGCTATATATGCATATGTATATATGTGTATATGTATATATGTATATATATGCATATATATGTATATGTATATATACTGTATATATGTATGTGTGTGTGTCTGTGTATGTGTCTGTGTCTATATATATGACAGCAACACTCATATCAGTGACAAAACAATTACATTAACAATCATCTTACGTTATTTTAAAATGTTTCCTTTTCTTTTTCATAACTTCTTTAACACACTACTTCTCCCGCAAGCCTTGGTATTCTGCTAGTGTACATATATACGTTCATAGCCTGCAGCTCGGTCACCGTGTGAGGTGACATTGGGTCCCCCATCCCAACGCCTCCCACGTTGTTGGCTGCCTGCCTATATAAGGCCGTCAATCGCTCCGGTCTCTACATTACCTTCCTTGCTTCACCACGGGAGTCACGTCTCCCTGCTGATAACTGCAGCATTTTTATTTAATCCACGGCTTCTCCCCGGTTTTATTGTTTGTTTATTACGATTATAGTTATTGTGTAGGTATTTTAGACTTACTTTACATTGTTCAGGTACCCATTTCCTTTATCATTCCAACCGTACCCCCATTAACATGTCTATCGAGGTGATCACCATCGATCAAAGAACTGTCACTAACCGAGTGGTTTCCATGCCCGGAGATGGCACCTGCCTTTTCCATTCTCTTTGTTACATATTGCACGGCCATATCAGGCTCACTCTTGATATCCGGAGGAACATTGTGTCTTATGTATTGAATGACTGGGACAGGTTCAATGTGTGGACTGATGATGGTACAGGAGATAATTATACTACACAGGAGCACTATAAGAGTGAAATGCTTAAGCCCTTCACCCATGGTTCTGCATGTGAGTTGATGGCTGCCGCTGAATTGTTCAGTTGTCGCTTTCAAGTGTGCTGAAATGGCCAAATATTTTACAACTTTCGACAACCGCCAATGCCTCTTAAACATCTTAGATTCACAGGTGACGATTTCAGTAGTGGACACTTTGTTTATGAATGTTTAAACTCTCAAAAGCTGGATGTGAAGTTATCGATGAAACCGGTTGTATGCTTACAATGCTTGACAGATGCAGAATGTCACTTCAACACAAGTCCTGCAAATACTGTCGTAATTGAAACAAACCATGAAACTCAAAACGATTATGACAGCAGCAATCCAAGCTGTGAGATTTGAAACAAGATTACTTTTCACATGGCCAACTGTACATTGCATGCTCAAGAGTAAGCTCAGCGCACAGCTTGGTCATATTACAACCGGAGGGCCGAACAAACAATGTGGTATACAAACAGATCCTTAACAAATAATTATTAGTATATTTTCCCTCCGTTTAAAAAAGGTTTAATTTTCTTTGTAATAAAATTTTAAGGCAGTACTGGCATAAGCGTGGGTATTTTGCTAGTCTATCCTAATAAAAGGCAAAGCCCTCACTGACTGACTCACTGACTGACTGACTCATCACTAATTCTCCAACTTCCCATGTAGGTAGAAGGCTGAAATTTGGCAGGCTCATTCCTTACAACTTACTTACAATATTTAAGCAGGTTTCATTCCAAAATTCTACATGTAACAGTCATAAGGGTCAACAACGTCCGCCATGTTGAATTTCCTTATTTATGGCCCCATCTTCACGAAATTTGGTAGGCGGCTTCCCTGAACTAACCGATTACTTTTCACATGGCCAACTGTACGTTGCATGCTCAAGAGTAAGCTGAACGCACAGCTTGGTCATATTTTATTGCTTATATATTATCCTGGGTCCGCTGCTCTTCTCAATCTACATGCTTCCGCTAGGTCAGATTATCTTGGGACACAACGTGAGCTACCACAGCTATGCTGATGACATACAGGTGTATTTAGCAATAGCACCTGATGACCCCAACATTGTTGTTTCACTAACACAATGTTTTACTTGTGTTTCTAATTGGATGAATCGTAATTTTCACAAGCGAAATAAAGAGAAAACAGAAATTTTAGTGATTGTCAATAATGGATATACAGTAATCCCTCTCAATCAGCGGGGTTGCGCCCAGAACCCCAGCGATAGATGAAAACTCGTGAAGTAGAAACCATATGTTTGTGTGTTATTTTTATATATTTTAAGCCCTTATAAACTCTCCCACACTGTTAACATTATTAGAGCCCTCTAGACATGAAATAACACCCTTTAGTCAAAAGTTTAAACTGTCCTCCATGACAAGACAGAGATGACAGTTCTTTCTCACAATTAAAAGAATGCAAATATATCTTCTCTTCAAAGGAGCGCCGTCAGAGAGAGAGAGCGAGATAAAAGCAAACAATCAAAAAATCAATACGTGCTTTTAAGTATGCCGAAGCACCGCGATAAAGCGGCATTTTGAAGAGGAGCATCGGTATCCTCTAGACAAACAGCCTCTGTGCAAACAGCCCCTCTGTTCACACCCCCTCCGTCAGGCAGAAAGAGTGAGAGAGACATAGAAAGGCAAACAATCAAGCACCGCGCGGGAAGCACATCGTATATCATTGAGGAGTTTTAGTTAATATGTAATACATGCTCTGATTGGGTAGCTTCTAAGCCATCCGGCCAATAGCATCCTTTGTATGAAATCAACTGGGCAAACAAACCGAGGAAGCATGTACCATAAATTAAAAAACCCATTGTCCGCAGAAAGCCACGAACCAGCGAAAAATCCGTGATATATATTTAAATATGCTTACATTTTAAAATACGCGATAGAGTGAAGCCACGAAGTCGAAGCGATATAGCGAGGATTACTATGCGTGAGGTTACTAGAAATAAACTTGATGCATTAGGATTAAAAAGTCAAGATGGAGGTAAAGAACTTAGGGGTAACTGTTGATTGTAACCTGAATTTTAAATCGCATATTCATCAGACCACTAGGACAGCATTTTTTCACTTAAGAAACATAAGTAAAGTTAGACCTCTTATATAATTGAAAAATCCTGAGAAATTAGTTCACACTTTTGTATTCAGCCAACTAGATTACTGTAACGCATTCCTCTCAGGACTACCCAAAAAAGACATAAATCACTTGCAATGAGTGCAGAATGCAGCTGCTGGAATCCTAACTAGGAAAAGAAAATCCGAACACATTTCTCCAGTTTTGATGTCACTACACTGGTTACCTGTGTCTTTCAGAATTGACTTTAAAATACTGTTTATGGTTTACAAAGCCTTAAATAATCTCGCTCCATCTTATATATCGGAATTTCTGACACCGTATATTCCAAATCGTAACCTTAGATCCTCAAATGAGTGACTGCTTAGAATTCCAAGATTGAAACTTAAAAGAAGTGGTGAGGCTGCCTTCTGCTATTATTCACCTAAAATCTGGAATAGCCTGCCAATAGGAATTCGCCAGGCTAATAGAGTGGAGCACTTTAAAAAACTGCTGAAAACACATTACTTTAACATGGCTTTCTTATAACTTCACTTTAATTTAATCCTGATACTCTGTATATTCAACTTATTATCATAACTATTCATGGTGGCTCTAAAATCTGTACTAACCCCAACTCTCTCTTCTGTTTCTTTTCCCAGTTTTCTGTGGTGGCGACCTGCGCCATCGGACATTACTCTTATTCTATGTTAATTAGTCTTGTCTTATTCTAATTCTTACTTTGTCTTTTATTTCTCTTTTCTTCATCATGTAAAGCACTTTGAGCTACATTATTTGTATGAAAATGTGCTATATAAATAAATGTTGTTGTTGTTGCATTGCCATTTGATTTGGTAATGGTTAGCACAATTTTTTTAAAAGAATATAAATCATTTTGTGACTTACAGTAGTGGAGGAAGGAAAGGCAAATATACTTTCTATTGTGTAAAACGATTCCATTTGAAAGAGATAAAGAACTGTAACTTCATAAATGATGAAAGTAAAACCGTGCAGCATAAAGTGGTGGTTATGGAATGGAATATCAGAATCAATAGGAGAGTAAAACCAGCACAAGCAGCACCAGGGATAAATTGCTGGAGATTAAAACAGGAAGGGCTTAAGAACAGGCTTATGGAGAAATTTTTTAAATAAAGTGCAGCCATTTGAATGTGTGAAAGAATGGTGGGAGAAGAATAGAAAAGTTTTATTAAGACCAGGTGAAGAGGTGTTAAATAGGACAAGAGGAAGGAGCCCACGTGAGGACAAAGAGGCATGGTGGTGGAACAGAGATGTGCAGAATATGACAAAGGCTAAAAAGGAGTAAAAGATGACATGGTGCCAATCAGAGAAGGAGGAAGACAAGGAGGCAAAGATGGCAGTGGCAAGAGCGAGGTGCAAGCTTTGGAGGAGATGTGACGATGTGGGTTCTGGCTCCACACTCCCTTTGATGTTTGGGAACCCTTGAACCCAACACCGTCGATAATGTTACCGAGTGAGCTAGTCAATGGAGGCAAATTACTGAGCAAGGGGAAGGTAGAAAGTGTAACAGTGCTTTTATTAAAAACCAACAAAAACAGTGTTCCATAAATAGTGCAGTTCTTTCAAAAGTTCTTCATTAAATAAATCCATAAAAAGAACGTGGAGGTTAAAACACTAGGAAAAAAAAAACACAATCCTTTAAAACCAGAGGTTAAAATCTTCTCTAGGAAGCAGTCTTAAAAACAACAACAAATCTGGTGCATCGTTTATTAGCGTCTCACCTGCTTATCCCGTTTGGGCCAAGCAGCAGGCAAGATGCTCTCTGCAGCTGCCCTCCTGAAACACACGCATGAGACTGGAGACCTCCCGATCCCTGGCTCCGGTATGGCACTCATCCCAGTCCCGGAGAACTTGGTTTCCAACCAACGGCCAGGTCGCCCACGTTGGGGATTCCAGCACCAAGTCTCCCGACTTCCGCTGCCTTTCAATGGCCTCTCTGCGGCCAGTCGCTTCCTGGTCACTCCAGCTACCTGATGGCTCAGCGGGGGCGACATCAACACAAACACCTGGGTGTTGGCCTAACACCCAGCTTCCACGCAGCTGTCCACGAATTTCGATCACGCCGCCACCACACTCACGCACTGCCTGCTTCCTCTCCTGCTCCCGGTAACCTCCGTCCTCTCCTTTCCTTTTTCTCTCCGATCGTTTCCCCTTTAAAACCGACTCGCGCTTCTTTTTAAAATGACGAGGGCCACAGCAGCTGCAGCATTAGCCACGGGACAATCATGAATGTGGGCAGTTCCTCACCTGTGCACTAAGTGAGAAACGCCCACACCCTACGGATCGTCCATGCCCACTATGGCTCCAACGCCCCTCACTAAGCCACGAGCACATTGATTACTTATTTAAATAATGGCCTTTACTCAACGAGCTGTGGACCCATAACACCACAGGAGATGTATGAAATATTGGAGACAAAAAGATGAAGAGAGGATGAGTTTTACAATGCTGAAGGCAAGGAACAAGACTGCAAAGGATTTTAGTCAGATAAAGCAGATGGAAGATGAGCAAGGTGTGGTGTAGTGTGACCATGATAGACTCAAGAACAGAATGAACAGGTACTTTGAAAAGCTGTTGAAAGAAGAAAATCCAAGGATAGTATTTGGGGATGGAGTTACAAATAAATGGCTAGTGCTAAGAATAAGGAGTGGGAAAGTAAAGGAGAGACTGAAAAGAGTGAACACTGACAGGCAAAAGAACCGGATGAAATACCAGCAGAAGTGTGGAAGAGGTTTGGAGAAGAGGGAGTAGATATGTTGTTGGATCTAATGCAGGAGATCTATGAGCAGAAGAGAATACCAGAGAAGTGGAGGAATAGGTTTGGTTGTACCCATTTTTGTTTGGAGAAGGGGTGATATTCAGGAATGGGGAAACTATTAAGAGAAACGCTAATGTTACACACAATGGAAATTTGGTAAAGGGTTATAGAAAGATGGCTTAGGAAGAGACTACCATAGGGGAGCAGTTTAGTTTTATGCCAGGGAAGGAACAAATGATGCAGTCTTTACATTGAGACAGATCATAGATGACCATCAAGAAACAGAAAGGTTTGCATTTGGTGTTTATACTTTTTTGGAGAAGGCTTACTGATAGATCGCTATGCCAAGAAGTCTGGCGGTGCATGAGAGAGAAAGGAGTACTAGAGAAGTATGTGAGGATTGTCCAGGTGATGTATGAGGGAGTGAGGACGTAAAGCAGTATTGGTGTAACAAACAAGATCCCAGTTAGA
This sequence comes from Polypterus senegalus, assembly GCF_016835505.1. Classification (NCBI taxonomy): domain Eukaryota; kingdom Metazoa; phylum Chordata; class Cladistia; order Polypteriformes; family Polypteridae; genus Polypterus; species Polypterus senegalus. The sequence continues at coordinate 17,643 of NW_024378867.1, forward strand.
TTAGGTCTGCACGGGAATCTTTTCAAGTCTTTACCTTTTGATCTGGTTATGAATGTGTTCAGTCATCGTTAAAACACCTGTCCCCCTGGTGCATGCATATTGAAGATGACATTGTGCTGTATAAAACCAGAAAAGAGGAAATGGAGAGGAAGTTGGAAGAATGGAGGAGTACTTTGGAAAATATAGGGTTGAAGAAAAATAGGAAGAAAACAGAATATATGAGGTTTAATGATGATCAGGAATCAGAAGTTAGCCTGCAGGGAAAGCTATTGAAATGAATGGATACATTTAAATAGTCCAAGATGGAAAATTAGATGCAGTGATAGCCCATAGAGTGTTACGTGGATAAAACAATTGGAAGAAAGAATATGTGTGATAGAAGAATTCAGGAGAAGGTTAAAGGAAAGGTTTTCACAACAGTGCTAATACCAGTAATGATGTATGGAGCTGAGATATGGACAGTAAAGGGAGCGCAGGAGGAGAAGTTAGATGTGGCAGAAATGAGGAAGTTGAGGTGGATATGTGAAGTTTCAAAAACATGAGACAATCAAATGTACAAACAAAGTGGGAGAGATATCTAAGAAAGTACAGAAAAGTAGTTTAAAATATATGAACATGTGATGAAAAGAGAAAATGAATACATAGGCAAAGAGTGATGGGAATGGAAGTATAGGGAAGAGAGTGTGAGGGAGGTAAAAGTTGAGGTGGATGATTAAAGTAAACAAAGATCTGAAGGAAAAGGACTTCACTGGCGAGGAGGTGCAGGACCAAGCTGTTTGGAGAAGGTCAATCAAACACATTGAACACACAAAGACATGATAAACAAGAATAACGTTTGTATTTTTCATCTTCTTTGTATTTAGATCAGCCATTGTGTGATTTGACAAATTCTTCAGTAAACAGGAAACATGGTGAACTTTGTCCCATTCAATCTCAGGACAAAAAAGCTGGCTGCTGGAGACCTGAGCATGAGAGGAGGAGAAAAAGGTGGTGGAGGAGGGGGAGAAGAAATAGATTCCTGATGCAATTACTGAGACACCTTTTCAACCTCACATTGTCATCTGCATTACTGGTAAACATACAATCACTAAATATAAAGATGGACAGACAGCAGAGTTCATCTTACTGTCTAATTGAAATGGACTCAGCAACAATGATGAAACCATTTACAGAAGTGAAACAGTGGAGCTGGTGGAGTGATACAACAATAACAGCCTCATATTTATCAAAACAACAGAGATTATTGTAGACTGGAGAGAGACACACACACACGCATCACCATTCATGAAGCTCCAGTATAAACTGCCAGCATCTTCTGTTTTTTCTGCTTCCAAGTCGCTTTGAAATTTGCTGGTCAGTGAGCACTGCTACTGTCCTCATTAAAATACTTGACTACACAATCTGTGTGCAGTCTGTGTATTCTTTCCATGTTTTTGTGGGTTGTCCTTTTTCACCTCAAAAGTATTCAGTTCTAAATTTAAGGTGCTGTTGTGCAATTTAGGTAGTTCAGAGCAAATTTATTTTCCTGAACACCAAGCAGTTGTGGAGCTCTCATTATACTTAAAGTTTAAGTGTGTCTGGCTGTATTTTAATCAGATGATGATGGCAGAGGGCGTCACAATAATATGCTATAACAGGCACAAATGCTAATTAGAATTTTCACACAATAAAATGGTGACCATTTGGATTGTTATTCTTAATAATATTCTAATCTGGTGAATAACCCCGAGAGCTCCATTATACACTGCTTTCATTGAATGCCATAAAATCATATTGCTTATTTGGCAGGGTATTTAAAGGGAGGCATGTAGAAACAACTAGGAGCTGGGGATCCACATTGAATATCCACTAGTTCACACATTTCGCGTCTTCCTTTAATTTTCAAGTGTTTTTATGGTTTCAGATCTTTGGTTTGGGAAACCTACTAATTTAGATTCTTAATGAGGGCTTCTGTGCCGTTCGCGCACTCTCCAACAAGTCATCAACACAGCGCATAGCTTATAAAACGGCAAGACAAAAAACATTTGTAGATATCTAATGTTCCGTCTTAAGTATAAAATCATTTTCAGTGTTGTCAGTATAATTATACACATATAAATATAAACAGACACCAAATCAACTTTATTAATGTGCAATTAATTCATTTTTTTCACATTTTGCTATGTTGCAATTTTACACTAAAATTTTTAAAATATTTTTTCCCCACGTCAAGCATCACTCAATATAGAATGACGAAGCAAAAATTTTGAATTTTAGGCATTTTTGTGAATTTATTTAAAATTTAAAAAGTGAAATATAATGTTGATGTATTCAGACCTTTTCTATGACACTTTAAACATATTTCAGGCACATATGAAAGGCACACCCCTGTCTATATGGGGTCCAACAGGTGACAATAAGTATCAGAGCAAAAACCAAGCCAAGAGATCCAAGGAACTGTCTGCAGAATTTAGAGACCAAGGCAGAGATCTGGGAAATGCTGCAGAAAAATCCTGCAATATTGAAGAATCCCAAGAGCACAGCTGCTTTCATTATCCTTAAAAGGAAGAAGGTTGCAACAACAATGACTCTTCCTAGAGCTGACCACCTGGCCAAACTGATACGGCATGGGAGAAACACCATGGAGATGCTTCAGTTTTTCATTTTAATAAATTTGCAAAAATTTCTGAAAATCCTGTTTTTATTTTGAAACTCTATGATATTGAGTATTACTTAATGTGGGGAAAAATGAATTAAAGTGAATTTAGCAGAAAACTGCAACATAACAAAATGTTTTAAAAGTGAAGGGACCCAAAAACTTTCTGAATACATTGTAAAGAAGACTGGTGATCTCAATCTATCATGCTGTGAGGTTTTGATCAATTAAAGTGGTCAGCAGAGTATACCTTCAAATATGACAGAGAAGGAAGCTAAACAGATTGTGATGGTGGAGTAATAGTGGGAAAAAATAGCTAGTGACAATATGACCCAACCTGGAGTTGTTTTACACCATTACAAGAACACTGGGGGAGGTTTAATATAATAGACTGGAATGGAACCCAAACTCTGTAACAGTGATTACCATTACATTATAGTGTTTCAAGGTTTATAGGGTCACTAGTGTCACATATACAGAATGCAGTGAAAATTCTCACTTACATCTGAGTGCCACTGCTTATGTGTTGTAAGAACGCATTGTACTCTAGTTTTCCATTCCACTCACTCTGATGCCAAGCCACCCCCAGTATTGGTGTGGCAAAATGAAAATCACATTTTAAAAACCAGACCTATGGTGAGAAGTACCTTTGTGGTAAGTTTCAAGCCTAAGCTAACGTAAAGAACAAACACACAAAATGATGCTTTAAAGACACAGAAATTGTTGTAATTAATAAAAAATATAACAAAAACATTCCTTTCAAAGAAAGAACAGAATTAAAGCAAAGATCTTCTTTAGAGAGGCTTGCAGTCTTGAGGGGCAATGGAGCCAATGACTGGGACCTTACTGGACTCATGAGTGGCCACACAGGAGTATCTCGCATGGCTCTTCCAGTCCGCAGCAGGCAGCTTCAGGTAACTAATAGCCAGGTAGGAATTTCCACTGCTGTCCAAGGACACCGGGCTGGACTGAATGTTGTCCGTCACTCGCTGACCATCCACACTCCACTGGATGTCTATGTACCCCGGGAAAAAGCCACTCACCAGGCAGCTGAGAGTCACTTGGCCTGAACCGCTGAGCTGCTCTTGTGGGGGAGGAAGAACCTGAACAGACGGACGAGGAAGGTCACTTCCTGGTGGAAGAGATAAAATATAATATAAGGTCATGTATAGTATTGAAAGTTATGTTTAAACGGTTTAGGGTTTGGGCGGCACAGTGGCGCAGTGGTAGCGCTGCTGCCTCACATTTAGGAGACCCGGTTTGCTTCCTAGGTCCTCCCTGCATGGAGTTTGCATGTTCTCCCCATGTGGGTTTCCTCTGGGTGCTCCAGTTTCCTCCCACAGTCCAAAGACATGCAGGTTAGGTGGATTGGCGATTCTAAATTGTCCCTAGTGTGTGCTTGGTGTGTGGGTGTGTGTGTCCTGCGGTGTACCGGGATTGGTTCCTGCCTTGTGCCCTGTGTTGGCTGGGGTTGGCTCCAGCAGATCCCCGTGACCCTGTGTTCATATTCAACGGGTTGGATAATGGATGGATGGTTTTGGCTTAAGTAGAAAATGTTAAAGTTAGATGTATTTCTTTTCTACAGAAAACACAACATCCTAAGTTCCCTAAGGAATTCTACAAAATAGTTTAGTTCATTTTAACAAGATAGAGTACAGGACTGCTTATCATGTAATAAATTAGTACAATGTATTTTGTTGCTTTTTTATGTAAAGCCTAATATTTTCAAAATAGAAGTGGTTACAAACATGACTCAGTGCTTTTTTATTATGTTTTATTTATTTTTATAACTCTAATAACTAGCTTTTGAAACCACATTTTCCAGCACAGAACTTCAGAGAACCAACTGAATGAAATGTCAGTACTTCCAGTACATTATTTCAATTTTAGTTTTGCTTTTGTGTTTATATAATGTTACAATTTGTATGCGTGAAACCCAATAATCCATGTTCACACAGTAGAAACCCAACATTTTAGCTTAAAACACAACACTTTTTTTAAATATTTTTAGGTTCAAACTTTTTCATCCACAAAATAACACATAATGCTTTGAAATGAACTGGCACCTTGCCCAGAATCTTCTCCTGCCTTACACTCAGTGCTGCTAGGATAAGCTCCTGCCCTCTGAAGTCAGAATTTAATTAATCTGCATGGACTATGTATGTAGCCTACATAATCTATAAATTCTGGCAGAATGACATGTTTTTAACAGTTTTATTAAGCCACCTCAAACAGTTTAGTTTAAACATGGATCGGATGTGTTGAAGTTTTTATTTAGTGTTACGTGTATTTTAAAGGAAAAGTTGCTATCAAAAAACCTTCACAACACTGGAATAGATAAAGTGCATTTAAAATATAAATGGATTGATGGAAGTAATGAGGATTACAGTATTTAACAAATAAAAGTTTGTTGAATTTCTATAAATTCTATGAGGACATAGAATTAAATGTGTCTGTGAAAGCATTGACTGTTTTGAAGCATGTTGAAATGGATAATATAAATTTGAATTTGTACTGTGAATTATTTTGAAGAAGGAGCTATCAAGATAGTAGCAAAAGCTCAAAAATTTCATGTACTAATAAAGAACAAAGACTTGCTGAGATTGATTTTGAATTGTGAACGTCAATGATGTTTTTCAATGTGAATCTTTACGTCTCTGTGTGACTGTAAATTATTTTGTTGTATTATTTTAAATACTCTGCTCTTATCATTTTCCTGTCTGCTTTCACTGATAACTGTGTTGTATGTTCAACACCTGAAATATTTAAAATAATGAATTCTTCTTTTACATTGAACTCGCAGCATCACTTAGATATGAATTTGATAGAAAGCAAGTCAAGTGGTTTTCTATGAACGCTATGAAACATTGCTACACTCATTAAAAATGATTCATATTAAGCAAACTAATGAAGTAATTTAAATTTGCGGATTGATACTTAAACAGTGCCACTGTATTGTAAACTTTTAAAAACAAGTTTTCTTTTCCTCTGGATATGTCAGTTTGAACTGTATCAAGTGTACTCACTCAGAACTTGTACTCGAGTCCCTTCTCCCCATGCTTGATTTCCATCAGTATAGTAAATGAAACAGTAGTATTTGGAGTCATCATTTGCCTCGACATTATTAATTGTGAGAAGATAATAACTCCTGACTGTATCTCTTGATGGTACAAATCGATCTGATATCGCAGGAGCTCTGTAGATTTTGTTGTCAGCCATGTATCTCAGGACACCTTCAGGTGCCTTTCCAGGTGACTGGCGAATCCAGCGCATAGACACCCTCGAAACATCTTCATTTTTCACAGCACATTCCAGGGTGACAGACTGTCCAGGAGTCACAGGAATAACTGATGGAGACTGAGAGAAGATTGTAGGATCGGCATTTACTGAAACTCCTAAAGAAAGAATGAAAGAATACATTAGTTTAAGAGCTTAAAAACATATATTTGCACTTACTGTAGTTTTACATCACTAAACATTTTTATTTAGCTTACAAATAATTTAATTTCTAATGGAACTACTGCATAATATATATAAAATTGTTTGTACTAATACTTGCTTTTCCAAATGCTCTGTTTAGCAATATCTTAATAAACATTTCATGATCTTTTACTCACCCAGTAAAAAAATAGTGCATAGGATCTGTAAAAGATTCATGTTGAGAATGAGATGCTGTGATCCAAATTTTCTAAATCAATCTGTAAAATGACCGACTGGTCTTCGGCTTTAAATAATGCAATTTTGTTACGATGCATAAATTAACTTTGTTAAAAATGAATTTCATTGGTCACTGCATAGTTTGTTTTATCTAATGTGCCAATCCGCATTCAGTAAAGATTGTTTACCAATCACTTAGCAGTTCTCTTTCAAAACAGCACCACACCTGCAGCCAACAGTCGACGTGTCACATATTTTTGTACATCAAACTCTAATTTAAAAAAGAAAAAAAACTTTAGAAAAGACTCTATGCTGTTTAATAACTGATGCCAATTACAAATAAAGTAGAACAGAGTAATGTTCTTAATCCTATCCTTAAAATCCATACACTGTATAAGCATTACGGCAGCTCCCATAAGTTTAATTTTTTAAAGAAGAGAACGTTTTTTGTTTTTAGTGCTGCACAGAATTGTTAATCACATTAATTTGATCCAGTGAGAGTGAAATTTAGAATCCATACTTTATGTAATGATGTCATTTTTAGCATTATAGATTCTTTACTATTTTATATTTATTCATGCGAGTGACGTTATTGATAACTAATGTTATTTCTAACAAATCTGTTATAAAAGTAAACATTCAAATAATAGGAGGAAATCATTATTTTCTTGCTGTTGAACTAAGACTAAAGCTACTGAGACAATATCAGTATTGTTTATATTATAGTTTTATTTAAATGCTATCAAGATTATGTCAAATATGACATTCATATAAATCAGATGTAAAATGTTTGTTCGAAGTTTGTGCACAAACATTTATTCAGCAGCCTGTCCTTCACTAGACTGCCATGCCATTATAGGTTGTTTTTTACGTACTGCTTTATGGTAAAGGCTCGTGTTATCTGTACCCTATAATGGATTACGATGGTTCAGAAAATGGATGGCTGAGTGTCTTAACTGAAAATGATCGAGCAACAACACATAAATTATAGTCCATCTATTCATTTCCTAAACCCACTTAGCCAGAACTGGGTCGAGGTGAACACGGAGGCCTATCCTGCAAGCATCGGCACAAGGCAGGAACAAGACTCTGAGCCAACCCATCTCAGACGAAGTTTAATAAAAAGGATAACTCTGCATATTTATCAAGCAAAATGGTATATACTTTGAAAAATGATTATAAATGTTAAGAAAAGAATATAATTGTATTGATATTACATTTAACACTAATACATTTTATATTAATCAGATGTGTAACTTGATTAAATTTCCCCTCAAAACATCTAAATAACATAAATTAAATATACATTCAAAAATAAAAAGTTGAAGAATTTTTATATAGCCTGAGTTTCAAGATAGAAATAGTGGAATTATGCAATAACACACCGACTGTTTAATAATAATTTCTGTTTCATGCATTAATCTATTGTGATAAAATCAATTAAAAACATATTTCAGTTTCACTTCTAAACTAAATCAATATGCAAATATATGGAAATTATAGAGAAAGATTTGCATGAAGTCTAGAGTGACACAAGCAATCACTTTCTAAATTTATGTCGGGGCTGACCCTGCAACTGCATGTGGTTGGACCAGGTGCATTTAAATAAACTCATAGAAGTGTGAAGTTGAAAACAGAAAAACCTTTAACCTGAGGGAGATATAATGTAATGTTATCATTTTAAAATGAATTAGTGCAACAACAGTTGTTATTCACCATACAGAAACAATGAAACTCGTAAAAAAAGATCCTCCTTAGAGGAAGCTGTGGCAATAATTCATAGAACCTTTTTATATCAAAGCTTCTACTCGATTATTAAATTTTTAGGACAGTTATCTTATTAGGAATTCACTTTTTGTTTCAGTGCTCACTGCGCTTTTCCCTGTCCTGTTTCTTATTTTAACAGGGAGAGGGTATTCCTGACCTCACTCCACAACTATAATAAATGTAACAGTGCCACCATATATTCTATACAGTGGTGTTTATTTTAATATAAAAACACCCATGAATAAAATAAATAAGAACATAAAAAATAAGTATAAGCAAAATATTTTTTTTAAATATTAGGCACATAGAAAGAGTTTTGCAAAATAACTCATTCTTTTCAAAGTCAGAAAGTTGCAAGAAAGATTTTTAAGTATTTTAACCTCTGGCAAATAGTCAAAATGGGGTAGAAATTTTAAAGATGTACTGTTGTGACCTTCTGAATACAGAATGAAAAGCAGTAAAAATCCACGTAATAAAATTAAGAAATCAATTAAGAGTAAGAGTGGCTCACTAACAGTGCAACTGGTTTGGATGAAGTTCCAACAAGTCGCAGCTACACACTGCAGATCCCTGTCCTACATCTGCCAGGTCTGTATAGATCCTTTCCATATGTCAGACTCACAGAAAACATCTCTAAAGTTATTCCTAGGTGTACTTAGTGGATCTCTATATGCAAATTCTAGAATCATATTGATTTGATTTTACAATTCCTGAAGCAATAAACGTGTCCTGAAACATCTCCTTACTACCAGGAGACGGAGTATGTGATAATATTTCATTTAGAGTTAGTGGCTTTTCGGAAGGCTTAAACTACAGTGGTGTGAAAAACTATTTGCCCCCTTCCTGATTTCTTATTCTTTTGCATGTTTGTCACACAAAATGTTTCTGATCATCAAATACATTTAACCATTAGTCAAATATAATACAAGTAAACACAAAATGCAGTTTTTAAATGATGTTTTTTATTATTTAGGGAGAAAAAAAATCCAAACCTACATGGCCCTGTGTGAAAAAGTAATTGCCCCCTGAACCTAATAACTGGTTGGGCCACCCTTAGCAGCAATAACTGCAATCAAGCATTTCGATAACTTGCAATGAGTCTTTTACAGCGCTCTGGAGGAATTTTGGCCCACTCATCTTTGCAGAATTGTTGTAATTCAGCTTTATTTGAGGGTTTTCTAGCATGAACCGCCTTTTTAAGGTCATGCCATAGCATCTCAATTGGATTCAGGTCAGGACTTTGACTAGGCCACTCCAAAGTCTTAATTTTGTTTTTCTTCAACCATTCAGAGGTGGATTTGCTGGTGTGTTTTGGGTCATTGTCCTGTTGCAGCACCCAAGATCACTTCAGCTTGAGTTGACGAACAGATGGCCGGACATTCTCCTTCAGGATTTTTTGGTAGACAGTAGAATTCATGGTTCCATCTATCACAGCAAGCCTTCCAGGTCCTGAAGCAGCAAAACAACCCCAGACCATTACACTACCACCAGCATATTTTACTGTTGGTATGATGTTCTTTTTCTGAAATGCTGTGTTCCTTTTATGCCAGATGTAACGGGACATTTGCCTTCCAAAAGTTCAACTTTTGTCTCATCAGTCCACAAGGTATTTTCCCAAAAGTCTTGGCAATCATTGAGATGTTTCTTAGTAAAATTGAGACGAGCCTAATGTTCTTTTGCTTAATAGTGGTTTGCGTCTTGGAAATCTGCCATGCAGGCCGTTTTTGCCCAGTCTCTTTCTTATGGTCGTGAACACTGACCTTAATTGAGGCAAGTGAGGCCTGCAGTTCTTTAGACATTGTCCTGGGGTCTTTTGTGACCTCTCGGATGAGTCGTCTCTGCACTTTTGGGGTAATTTTGGTCGGCCGGCCACTCCTGGGAAGGTTCACCACTGTTCCATGTTTTGCCATTTGTGGATAATGGCTCTCACTGTGGTTCGCTGGAGTCCCAAAGCTTTAGAAATGGCTTTCTAACCTTTACCAGACTGATAGATCTCAATTACTTCTGTTCTCATTTGTTCCTGAATTTCTTTGGATCTTGGCATGATGTCTAGCTTTTGAGGTGCTTTTAATTTTCTTCTCTGTGTCAGGCAGCTCCTATTTAAGTGATTTCTTGATTGAAACAGGTGTGGCAGTAATCAGGCCTGGGGTGGCTACGGAAATTGAACTCAGGTGTGATACACCACAGTTAGGTTATTTTTAACAAGGGGCAATTACTTTTCACACAGGGTCATGTAGGTTTAGATTTTTTTTCTCCTAAATAATAAAAACCATCATTTAAAAACTGCATTTTGTGTTTACTTGTGTTATATTTGACTAATGGTTAAATGTGTTTGATGATCAGAAACATTTTGTGTGACAAACATGCAAAAGAATAAGAAATCAGGAAGGGGGCAAATAGTTTTTCACACCACTGTATATGGTATGGAGTGAAGAGACACCAGGAAGGAAAATATGATTCACTCATTTTGAGATATGAAAAATGGTGAGTTCACTGTATAAAGGAAACATTCTAAAATATTATATATATTTTATAGATCTGTAGCTTGATGTATTGTATTGATGAAATTAACTGTTCATATATCAAACTGTTGCTTTGAAGGAATGTACTTAGTTGGCAAAGAAGGTCAGAAATCCATTAACATTCAAGTGCTTCTAGGACCCATTGTGCAACTTGAAACACCACCACACATCATCACAGGGTCAGGTTGGGCTAGCACCTCTACCTCGGTCTTCTGTGAAGAAGACACCCATTAAAGGAATATATAAGGAATATACTATAAGGAAATACCCGCAGTGGATCCCGAGGTGGGGGGAGGATGTTATCCCCAATAGGATAAATTTAAAAGTAACGGAATAGGCTAATGAACAACCGATAATGATGAACACTGTTAATTGCACTTGTGGTAAGCTCTGTAAAAACGGACAGGGCCTAAAAATTCCCATTGCTAGGATGAAGTGCAGACAGAGGGAGCATGAAGAGCACCACACAGGCACCAGCCCTGGTGAGACGCAGGACGAGCCTGGCCGGGAATCACTCCACAGACCCAGAACCTCCAGGCCTTTCAACCTCCTACAGTCAGCACAGCACCCCAGAAAAGGAGGATTAGTTGGCCCTCAGTAAATAAAAAGACCGAGTGGTGTTAGTTTGACGAGTATGTCTGCAATATCATACAGACGTCTAAAGGTGATGTCGGCAGCCAGCTACACAGCATGACCTCCATCATCACCAGCTATGCTGAGAAGGGAAAACCTGGAGATTCCTACAGTATGCCAAGAACCACAAAGCCAACCAGATTTGACCACTGTGGCAGGAGCTCCGCACACTTAAAAAGACAATTGAAGACAGCAAGGGAGGAACAGAAGGAACCTCTTATTGAACTGAGGTGCATCATGCAGAAGAAACTCTTGACTCTACTGAGAGCAGAGAGACATTGGAGGAGGAGGGAGGAGGGAAAAAGGAGAGAGCTAGGAAATGACTAGCCTACTTTTCAAATCTCTTTGGCTTTGTTAAGAGGCTATTAGGGGACAAGTGCAGTGGCCACCTTGTCAGTTCACAAGAGGAGGTCAACTAGTTCCTTAAAAACACATTGAGTGATCCACGAAGAGATCAGATGCTTGGCCCCCATAGTGCTCTCATTGAGTCGCCCACCCCCAAGGTTGAATTTAACCTCAGAGAACCCAGCCTAAAGGAGATCCAGGACGCTGTAAAAAGAGCAAGACAAGCTCCAGGACAAAGCTTTTGTGCCATATCATTCATTCATGTCATTCATAAGAGATGTCTGAAACACATCAGCCACCTGTGGAAGATCTTGAGAGTGATCTTGCGAAGATGGAGAGTCGCCAATCAGTGGATGTGTGCAGAAGGAGTATGAATTCCTAAGAAGGAAAACTCAAAGATCATCAAGCAGTTCTGTTCCATCTCACTGCTCAGCGTTGAAGAAAAAATCTTCTTAAGTATTTGTCTCGATGCTTGACAGAGTTTATCCTCTAGAACGATGATATCAATAATACCATGTGCCCAATAATATCAACCTTATCTTGAATTACTATAATGACTTCAGGATGAGAGCTACGTCTGGGTCTGAAACATCAAACTGGCATCAGCTAGAAAAGGGAATTATAACAGGGTGTACCATTTCCATTACCCTTTTCACCCTGGCCATGAACATGGTTGCTAAATTAGCAGAGATTGAATGTCGAGGCCCATAGACAAAGTCCAGCATGCGACAATCCTCAACCAGGGCCTTCATGGATGATCTTACAATTGCCACATCCTCAGTGCCAGGAACCAGGTGAATTCAGCAAGGCCTAGAAAAGCTCATTGCATGGGCAAGGATGAGCTTCAAACCCAGCAAATCTAGGTCATTAGTACTGAAGAAGGGGTGTGTAGTGTACAAGTTCCTCTTTTCACTAGCTGAGGTCACCATTCTGTCCATTACTGAGCTGCCAGTGAAGAGTTGGGGGAAGGTCTTTGAAGTCAGTCGCGTAAGGGCCTTAATTCTATCAAAAAAGACCACCAAAGACCCCCAAAGAGTGGCTTACAAAGGCAGACATGTTAAGTCTAACAGGGACTTTAAGGGGCTGGATTTACTAGCATGTCATCCTGCCCAGGATCCTGTGACCGCTGCTTGCGCTGTCGTCCCAATGACTAGTAGAGTCAATGGAGAGGAGGATCAGCATCTACCTTTGTAGGTGGCTACGCCTTTCATGCAGCCTCAGCAGCACGGCTCTATATAGAAATAGTAACATCTTGAAACTGCCATTTAGCAGTTTAAAAGAAGAGTTCATGGTGTCAAGAACAAAGGAGGCACTCCTGTACATGGACTCAAGGGATCCAAAGATGTCAGTTGCAGGAAATGGAAAGCAAGTGAGGTACTGGAGGTGGCAGAGGCCCAGCTGAGGCAGAGGGAGATTTGGGGAATGTGGCTAGAAGTGGCGAGGTCTTGGTTACTTTCCTGTGACCAAATTTGGCAAAGCCACAGGTAAAAAGCAGGACAGTAGGTCAAAGACAACAGGGAGCATGGACAAAGTGGGAGTCAGTACACCAGTGAAGGGTCAACTGGGATAACATAACAGATTACTACAGAGTCCAGTTTCTGATCCAGGTGGTCTATGACAGTCTACCAAGCCCAGCAAATCTCCACGTCTGGGGCAAGACTGAAATACCATCTTGTACTCATTGCTCTGGAAGAGGATCCCTTGAGCACATCCTCAGCAGCTGTTCAAAGGCACTTGCAGACAGTCTGCTAGCCAGCAGCATGACCAAGTGCTCAAGGCAATCGCTGAGAGAGTAGCCTTGGCTATGGCTATAACCAGCAAGCAATGCTGCCCAAAGAATATAAACTTTGCTAAGGCTGGAGATAAATACACCGAAGAGCCATGATTAGTGGGTCTCTTGCCTCCAGCAGCTGATTGGCAGCTGAATGTTGATCTGGGTAAGCAGCTACGCTTTCCAGAGCATATCGCCAACAACACTGCATCCAGACATGGTCATCTTTTCTAATTCTACCAAACAGATAAACATGGTGGAACTCATGGTACACTGGGAAGAATACATGGAAAAAGCTCAAGAGCGAAACGTAAAGTACTAGGAGTTGATAGAGGAGTACAAGAGGCTGGTTGGATGTTGGGTCTTTGCAGGCCAGTCTCTTTGTAGAGTCTTGATGAAGCTGGGAATAGTGGGTTTAGCTTAGAAGAGGGCTGTCAAATCCATTTGTAGCTCTGGTTGAAGAGGGAGGCTCAGTGGTCATTTGCTGCTGGGATGCAAGCTGGGGTCTGATCACCCCCGACTGGGTTGCCTGGGTGAGGGTGTATGATGTTTTAACAGACCAGAAACACCTGCTGACCCCAGGATACATCACTGATGATGCAGCTCAAGCGCTCCTGTGCAAGTATTTTTGAAAACATAACCAACACATACATATATCTATTAACAAAAATAATGATAATTCTTCACATTTAGATAGTGCTTTTCTCACTTCTCAAAGTAATTTACATTAGTAGAGGCCACCAAAATGTGTGTAGCATCCACCTGGAAGATACAAATAGCAGCCATTTTTGCACCAGTAAGCTCACCACACATTGGCTGTTAGGTGCTGAAGAGGGTGAGAGATAATTAGCCCGAGGAGACAGGGTAATGAATATGAGGCCAGAGTGCCAAGGATGTAGTAGGCAATTTAGCCAAGACATCTGGATACACCACACTATTTACAAAACATGCCCAGGGATCTTTAATGACCACAAACAGTCAGGACCTTGGTTTTACATCTCATCTGAAGGATGGTGCTCATTTTACAGCATAGTGTCCCCTTACTTTAAATGGGGCATTGCAATCCATATTTGGGCCACAGGACAAGAGCCCACTGCTGGCATTTCCAATACCTTTTCCAGCAGCCACCCTAAACTTTTTCCTGGTTGGTTTCCCCATCCAAGTACTGGCTGGGCCTAAACGCTTAAGCTTTAAGCGGATGATCTATTTTGAAATTAATGTGGCATGGCTCCTGGCTGACATTTGTCAAGAGTGGGATTTGAACTCACAACTCCAAAGGAGACTTTGACCAGAATGCGGCACCGTGAGCGGCTTGTCCATCCTGACAATACTCTTCACTGTTCTTAAATGATCAGCAGATCTTACATCAAATATGGTCAAAAGATGTCCTCTTGTGATTGATCATTGGTTTTCTACTCAGAGCAGAGTTTTATTTGGCTTACACTCAGCTCCCATCTATTAGTTTCAGCCAATCAATGAAGACATAGAGATGCTCACCTCATGTCATACTTTAATAATAATAATTCATGTTATTTATATAGCGCTTTTCCTATGCTCAAGGCACTTACAGAATATAAGAAAGAATGGCAGGGTATACAGTATAGTGGAACCTCGGTTCACGAACGCTTGGAAG
>NW_024378868.1:0-12294 GCF_016835505.1 Polypterus senegalus
GACTGCAAAGAGTTAATACTTTTTATATCAAAAATAGAAACATCATACAAGTCACATATAGGTTATCTCAATGAAGTCATTTTTAGTGCAAAGATCTTAACTTTTCTCTGATAGCTTCTTTTGGGATCCTAGTGGGATACGGAGCCTGTCATGATGAAGTCCACATGAACAGAAAAACTGCCGTTCCTTTTCTAGCATCTGCAGAAGTGTCTGTTTCCTGTTTCTGATTTAGGAAAACACTTCAGAGTTTGCTAGAAATAAATGTGTGCTGACATGTTATTAGTTTAATTTTTTAGCTTTATTTCTATTTATGTATTTAAAAAGCTAATCATTTCCGCTGATTTCTCTAAATTGTTACGAAGGTTGTAAAACATAAAAGACAGAGTTTCTACTTTGAAATATAACAGCTTATTTTGTCACCTTAAGATACAAATCTGCAATCAACTACATTCAAGCCTTCTGAGGCATGGGGTGTTACCCATTACAACGTTAATCAGAACCTTGAGATTCATTTGCAGACGTGCAGCACATAGTGAAAGGAATGAATGAAGTCCTGTCTTCTTCCAGGCCACTACACATTGAAAATGAATTATACATAAACAAGTATTACAATTATTCTTTTGCTATACTGTACTTTGAAGTGGAATAAACATACTTCAGGTTGTTTACATTTCTTGTAATTACTGATGTTTGCCAATTTAAAGTAATTTTATCAAGTATACATATTTGAATGTTTTATTTTTTATAATTAAGCTGTTTATCATTTTTACTTAATTCATGTTGGGGGAGAGCACTAACTAATTTTATAGGTATCCTGATGTTGGTGTATTTTATGAAAGGGACATTTCTTTTTCTCTGTATGTCTTTTTCTCATACCATAATATTTCATAATAACTCAGGGTTGATTATGGGCATGAAAATTCCAAGGACAGAGTGTCAGTTGACTGCATGGCCCACTCAAACACACAGAGTCACACTGGGCCAATTTGGAATTGTCTGTTAACAGTAGAATCCCTGAAGCCTACGAAAAAACTCATAATCCCGGTCCACCTTAAATTCCACAAGCAGCAAGCAGCCTGCTATTCCATCCCCCCACTGACTCAGCTCAAGTCACAAAGAAGATTCTCAGCGCTCTAATGTGTTTATCTCGGTGTGAGGTGCCTGGAATTGTATAGGGTAAATAATATATCTTCATTTGGAATACATACATTTCATATGTGTTCGGTGTCTACAACGATCTATGTAAGTGTAGGATGACATGAAATGTGAGAAAAGCAAGAAATGTTGAACACATACCTAAAACACAAATGTTTTTCATGTTTTAGTAATAATTGACAAAATGTAGACATGATGTGTATAATGTGTGAAGCCTGAAGTCAAAATATCAAATAAACACGTTCACAAAAGGTACAAGTAAAACAAAACTAGTGCACTTGTATTCAAGAATATAACCAAAGAAAAAGAAGTTGGCTTAGTTGGTACAAGGTAGATATGTCTGCTTAGGTGGTGCAGCAATAACAACCAATGTCTCATAATCAAGAGGTTGTGGGTTAGATTTCCAGTGTCCTCCAATTACTATTTTGAGCATTAAGCTGCTATTTTTATCTATACTAATAAAAGGCAAAGCCCTCACTCACTGACTCACTCACTCACTCATCACTAATTCTCCAACTTCCCGTGTAGGTAGAAGGCTGAAATTTGGCAGGCTCATTCCTTACGGCTTACTTACAAAAGTTGGACAGGTTTCATTTCGAAATTCTATGCGTAATGGTCATAACTGGAACCTATTTTTCTCCATATACTGTAATGGACGTTAGCTTGACAGCCGTGGGGGGCGGAGCTGTGCGAGACATCATCATGCCTCCCACGTAATCACGTGAACTGACTGTGACCGCAGTAGAAAAGAAGGAAGAGCTCCCAAAGAGCGCTGACGAGATACAAGTTTAATGAGAAGACACGAGGTATAAACGAGACTTTGGATCACTTTGTAACAGAGTTAAAATTGCTGTAGCGAGAAACTTTTAAGTGCCAGGTCTTAGCTAACATTAAATAAAGCCATGGAAATCGCGAGATCGCATGAGATATCACAGGCACAGCTCAGAAGCTTCGATGCATGTACTCAGCGCTCACGTGAACTGAATGTGAATGCAGTGCAGAGAAAGCAAGACCTCTAAAGAGCGGAGACTTTTGATCACGCGTGAATGTGTCTGCAAAAAGTGGCGTTTCCTGCACTTCAAAAATACTACAAAAGTCGGGCAGCCGGCGCACGCGCATGCATGCGTAGCTGTACTGGCCTTTGAGACGCTGACTGCGCTTCTGCCTTAAGTGAAAGTAAACACTTTTAATTTTTTTCCTCCTTCCCATGAGCTATAGCCCAGACAACTGTAAACACGGGATCCCTTTTCTAGACCGCGGCAAACTAATATTAAGGTGCTTCGCACTTTCTTTTGCACATATACTATTATGAGGTCGCGGAAGACACGCACAGGAGTGGAGGACCGACAGTGCCATCACAGCCAGTTAATGGCAGGGACGTCTCACCAGTCTACACAAGACCCACCGCGACGGTCCCCAAAAGACGCTCATATCGTCAGCGAAGACATCTCTCTACACTATATAAAAGAAAAAGGCAATTTTCTTTTCTTTACACCTTTTTTCCTTTTATCCCAAACCAAAGTCTTTCTCAACACTGCAGAGGACACAAAACTAATTTTCTTTAATTGCTGGTAATGCCGGTAGGGCACATTACCAGAGGCAGAAATTTGGATGTTCACAAAGAAAATGTAATTTCTATACCACAGTCGTCGTGTAGCGCCTTTCAAAAGGGATCAACTACCGAGAGATGATCCATATACATTTTAGCTGCTGTTAGTACTACTTACCTGTTGTGCTACACCGTCTTTAAAATGTAGTTTACCCGAAACCACTCCAGTAGTGCTCAATGTAGCTTTACTTCTTAAAAGCGTTAATGTTTTGCTATTTAATAACTTATAGACTACATTTTATTTTTTTTCCCTTGCACTCAGTGACCAAAGCTATACACACACATATAGACACATACATATACCTGTGTGTATGTATGTTTATATTTATATATATATATATATATATATATATATATATATATATATATATATATATATATATATATATATACATGCACATACACAGACACACACACTATCTACATTATATATACACACATACATACATACATACACACTCACACACATATATATAATTTGTGTGTGTGTGTGTATGTATGTATGTGTGTGTATATATAATGTAGATAGGTATGTATATATATATATATATATATGTGTATATATATTTATAAGTGTATACGTAGATATGTATATAGATATGTACTGTATATATGTATGTATATATATATATATATATATATATATATATATATATATATATATGTAGACTCAAACCGATTATAACAGTAGCAATCCAAGCTGTGAGAAAACACTAAAAAGGAGGCGTGTCAGACGTCGTGGTACATTTTCTGATGCAGCTAGACGAAAATAACTTCGTGACGCTGCCGCCAAATACACAAAACAGTTACTTTGACAATAATGTTACGTTATTTTTAAAATGTTTCTTTTCTTTTTCATAACTTCTTTAACACACGACTTCTCCGCTGCCAAGCGCGGGTATTTTTCTAGTTACTATTATATAATAACAACATACATTTGATTTGAATCTGTAACAGCCAGTGTAAATTTATGGTACTTGTAAAAGTTAGTGTTTTTTTTTTTCCAGTTTTATTTTCTGTCATGTTCACAATCCAGCCCAATCTGACGCTGTTAGGTTTCAAATAAAGACCTACTGTATATAACAATCTTGTTTTGTTATACCAACTCTTTATTTGAAAACAGTGTCAGATCTTGTGCGTGAATGAGACTGGGACTAGGAAAACTGTGGACATGGGTGTGAGTGGTGTATGTGACTGGGAATAACTGTGGATGTGAGTGATGTTTTGAGATAGTGGAACTGGAAATTCTCTGATGTGGAAGGATAAAAGCTGACACACAAATGTTGGTGAATCTGCCTTCTTGGTATCTTGTTGTTACTTGAATTTTTTTTATTCAGTTTTATTCTTGAGTGTTCCTGCTCAGGCTGAATTAGTATGCACCTTCTGGTCCATGATGTCAAAGCCGCACTAAGAAAAAAGAGAGACATAGGTATATATGATATTTGGAATAATTCATTTTATGACCTGTATAGTACAGTTTGGAAAACATTGTGGCACGGATGCAACATTATATTCATTCGCATACTATCATGCGGTTGTAGTCAGTGACTGCGTTTGTTTTTTTTTTTTTCCGATCTTGCCCAGTCTCCACATTTTGGTGCATAGTGGTGTTTCTTTTTTACTCCAGGACATGCAGAGGAAAGAATAGTACAGAGAGGTCAGTTCAGCACTATATGCAATTATCAGTTTCAAATGTTGACAGTTCCCACACACCCAAGGACCGTCCTTCCAACATATTGGAATGTATTTTGTAGTGCGTGAAGTAATCAAATGTATTTATCATTCCAACAGATGGCGCACATTTCTAGTAAGAAAATACATTGCTGCAAATGTTTGTTATGCACCATATGCCACTACCGATGACTAAGTTTACAGAAAGTGAAAAAGGCCCACCATATCCATGCAATATATACAGTGTCTGCAATTACAAACTACAATTCTCACAAGCCCCACCATATCCATGCAAACTTGTTTAAGGCCACAGACCCCCTTTTTATAACCCAGTAGTCTGTACCACTAGTATTGTTGCTAACATATAACTAACATTATACAGGACATACTACACCAAAAGAAAATCCCATATGTGGCAACGTTACAACCTTAAAGACCCAGTGATACATTTTTTTAATACAATGCTGACACTGCTAATGTGGTGTTGATCTTTTCCCTTGTTGCATGTGTTTTGGCTTCTAAGGTATGTACATTTCTCAAAAGAGTTTCTCCAAAGACAGTGATTATTACGTGTATGCTGGCCTGGCCAGGTACTTTTTGGTATAGCATATCTTGCTAACTCAAAATAAAGAGGGCTTGATTCAGCCTCACCATCGTGACCAGTGGCTGGAGCTTTTACATGGCTGGGACAACAGAGGACAGTCCCCACTGGCTTGTTATGGTGCCATGAGTTTGGACCATTGAAGCTCAACCCTGGCGGGGCCCATGGCCACCCAGAAGTACTCCCAGAAGGAGATCACGGGACACTTAGGACCCTTCCAGGTGCTCCATAAAAGGAGCTTCCTCACTCAATTTGGGGAGTCAGATTTGGGAGAAAGCAGACAAAGCTTGCCAGGAGGAGTGAAAACAAAAGGACAGTGAAAACAGGAAAGACATAGAGATAGAAGAAAGACAAAGTACTGTGTGGAGGATTGTGTTTAATACTGGACTGTGTACTGTACATTGGTTGTTGGGACCAAAGGGAAAACGTATTCCACCTGTAAATATGCCTTGTGTTGCACTGCAGTTGTGCCTGTGCATGTTGGGTGGGGAGTTTCGGGAGCTACGCACCCCCTGGTGGTCACACCATCTTGCTAATAAAGTTCTATGAGTGGGAACTCTATCCCAATTGACGATTCGTGTCCAGATGAATACCACCTTCCAGGCATTGACTGTTATTATGCTGCTTAAGGTGAAATGAGAGGCTCTGAGTGTTGTGTGTGGAGCTAAGCATCTTTCTTGGGCATCTTATTGGAAGTATGTTGGAAATAGATGATACAATTAACACCATTAACATTTTTACTTCCTACATGTAATACTTTACATTTACCTACATTAAATTTCGTCTGCCACAAATCACCCCAAGCCTGTATGCTGTCTGAGTCCCCCTGTAATGATTCATCAGATTTAAGATTATCTGCCAGTCCATCTATCTTGGTATAATCTGTAAGCCTAACTAGCTTGTTACTTATAATCCTATCCAAATCTTTTATATATATTAACAATAGCAGCAGCTCTAGCACTTACTCTTGAGACACCACAGTTAACATCAACCAGTTCTGATAAGGTTCCTCGCACCATAACCCTCTGCTTCCTGTGTTTGAGCCAATTTTGCACTGATCTACACACATCACCCTGAACTCCCACCTCTTTTAGTTTGATGCCCAACCTGTAATGTGGGACTTTATCAAATGCTTTTTGAAAGTCAAGATAAATAATATCATATGTAATACTTTGATCATATCCTTTTGTTGCTTCCTCATGGAATTCTAGCATGTTAGTAAAACATGATGTCTCTTGCCTGAACCCATGTTGACTGTTGAGTAAAAGTATTTTTGCCACATGTTGCTAAATCTTTTACTTAATAATTCCTTCCATTGTTGAGGAAATCAATGCGCTGCCACAGGTGTTGGATTGTCTTGGTTACTAAGTAGTCTCAGTAGGGAATTTAAATCACTGAACTTGAATTTGACACTCTGGGCAAAAGAGCAAAACAGCACCACTTTGTGAATGCCAGGCCAATTAAACCTTTGAGTGATCCTTTCAAGGGTTTTTTTCTGAGTCTAGGTGAGCTCCCAAAAGGTGGGAGTGAGCCAGGTCACAAATATTGCTACTATAAGGCAGTGGCATCAAGTGTTGACTTTGATTTCTCTGTGGTTCTTCACCATCCAATACAGCATGTTATTAAACAAAACGAAATGCAGTCCCAATGGAATGGAACTGGCAGTTTGTTCCTCATCAGTAAGAGATCACAGTATTTCTACCAAACTTCGCCAAGTCTTCATTCTACTGCTCTCACCAGAAAGAGAAGGGCAGGGAGTGAAACTGAAGCTGTTAAACATCTGTAGAGTTTGATGTAGGCCAAGTGGATGAACCACTTACTTTTGGAGAATGTGTTGTAGTGGTGATTAGCATGACAAGGTCCTCTATTCAGAAGTCGGCCTCATTCTACTGGGAGGCTGTAAACTCTTACCTACTGCCTGGCATGGTGGGGAACCATCTTCCTTGGAACCCATAGGAATCAAGACCTGGGCCGGACTTTACACTCTCCCCAGGCACTGTGTGTCTGCTGACTCTCATTGTACCTCCACTTCTGTTAGTTCAGTTCTTTTAATGGCTTCCTGCAGCTGCAGCTTGACAAGCTACTGGATAAGTGAAGTCTGATGGGTTGGCCAACCTGTGACATCATTTTGTGATGGAGGAACTGAGTGAGGGAGGCCAAAATGATGTTGGGGGACCAGCCAATCTGCACCATTTAATTTTGCGCAAATAAAAAAAACAACAAAACAGTACCCTGGGCACAAAATACAGGGTGCTTGATTCAGTCTTGCTGTCTTGCTAAAAAAAAAGTTCCATTGGCAGGAGCTGTGTCCACATTGAGGATTTTGATTGAAATAAACACTACTCTCTGGGGGCTGCTTCTCACTATAGATTCACAGCTCAACTGTTTGAATTACTGTATATCTTACAGTGTTGCAGGATGGCTGCACAGACCTTAATGAAGGTTTCAACTTGTGATCAGAGAGAATTGGCACCACTTAAGCTTGCTCTGTAAAGAATATTTGTCATCTGGAAGAAGTTTTGTATATCATGACAATCACAAAACTTTGCATCTCCTTAGCTTTCATCTTCCATCATTTGTTCTTGGTGTCACAGATCTTCCTTGGTTGTCAGTATTTAGGAGATGATGTTCTTAACTCTTATTATTGTGATATGACATGATATTATATCATATATGGTATGATATTTTGCAACGTGTGGAACACTTTCTTATTGCAGTCTAGGAGGCCCTTGATTTACAGTATGTATTGTTTTCATCCAAGGAGTTTGTTGGTGTTGTACACGATTTATAAATACCACTTGATAGAGGTGTCTACTGCAATTCAACATTAGTCTAAGTGAGATATCAGGCCTTCAGGATAAGCGGAATGGTGTTTATGAAATTCAGACCTTTTTGTGGGGCCTGGAGGCTTCAGATGGTGTTTTCCCTGTTTGCATTTAGGCACCAGCAATGCTTGTAGGCAAGCTGAAAATGTATGATTTTTCAATCGAGTCAATTGTCAGTAGAGTGCAAGTTCATTCCTTGCATGGTTTGTGTGAAGTGGATGTCATTCAGGTTATGGGTATGGTTATTTGCATAGTCTGGCAGATAACAGTGTTTGGACTGAAGATGTTCATATTGCCTTGTATTTTTATGGTGAAATAGGCTGTTGGTAATAATAAGGTCATCTTCCATGTATTTGCTCAGAAAGAGAATGCCACTGGTGTATTTACAGTGGTATTCCACTGTACATTGGAGTCACATCACAGCTGCACCAAGTCTTCCAGTGGGATCAGCTAAATAGAAAGCCAATTGAATTCTTTGGTTTTCGGCCAGTAATTTCTTTCAAATGAAGGTGTAGCATTTTTTACCTTATCTTAGCTGTCCTTTCTCTGGGTGGCTTGTCATTCTAAAAAAATAGATATTCCAAGTAGAAAACTACATCAATTTATAGGTTTTCTATCAGGAAAAAGTAGAGATTTGCTACCTTTAGGGCTCATTCTCTAGACTGTCTCACTTCACTGTCCTCTTCCGTTTGCCATAAACTGATCACAGTAAACTCCCATTTATTACTCTCATTCCTGTACTATTCAGAACTTAGCTAAGATATGTAGCACGATTAAGGCATTTTTGGCTATTCAGGATACAGGATTGTCTACTATTGAAAAAATTAGGGACATTTTTTAGTCTTTTGTTTAGCTTTGTTTGGATTTGGTGAAATAATTACTCTCTTTTACATCCCCAAGACCTTGATAAACACACTATAATAATGACTAAAGCATTTTTTGCATAGTTTTGTAATGGGCACTTTCAATGACATAATAGAGTCAAAGATAACATCTAGATTGTGTGCTGATTGAGTAAAACTAATTTTGATTCTAACTGAGTTAAATAATGACAAAATATTGTTGCAATCAAAATCATTCACACCAATAATTTGTTTTATCTGTATTCAAAGACAAGTAGTTCTAATCCATCTGCTCCTTTAACTCACTAACACATCTCATTAAGGACAACATCAGAAAAACGTCATTTGGTCTAAAAAAGATAAAACTGGATGTCATCTGTGTATGAATGAAAATTAATGTGTTTTCTAGTGATGTTTTGCAATGGAAGCATGTAAAGTGAGAACAATAAACGCCCTAGTACTGAACCCTGCGGGACACCATAATTCAGTTTTTTGTATAATGATGGAGTAGAAAACAGGACCCTGGACATGTTATATGCCAATGTGAAAAAGGCATGCAACTCTTTTGCTTTGCCACCTTTAGGCTTATTGGACCATTATTTGGTATAGTTCATACAGTACCTACATAGAAACCCATTGTCCAGAGGTTGCCAGCCACCACCGGTATTGTGCGGGAATGGACAATGGAGGCTGAGGAGGCTCTGAAGGACAGTGTTGTCCAATTTCATACTTCACAAGAACTAGCTCAAAGTGCAGATCACTAAAATTCACATTCATGGTTCACCTTTTCAATTTTGAACTAGTTCATGTTCAGTTAATTTTATCCTTCTATATAAAAGCGGTCGGGATTGTCCTTCCGTCCCGTGAGTGCTACGCAGGCGTGGAGTTTCACACACCCGACCATTTTGCATTGCACGATGGGATTTGTAGTTTCGTTTTTCCAGGTAACAGATGATTTTCTACTCCAGACTGTGCGATATCTTCTTATTCTTTCTTACTGTATAAAAGCGGTCGGGATTGTCCTTCCGTCCCGTGAGTGGAAAGTGTAGCGGTATTCCACTTATCACAGACTTACTACTTGCAGCTTGGGGTACAAAGCGACATGATGTGAGAAGAGTTCTGGTGCTCCCATCGTTCCCTTGCTTTTGTGCGCGATGCGCTGAAAAAATATACAAAATTATGTCTCTGGAAATAATTAAGGTTGATGGAGTACAAATGCCTCACCACGTAGTAAATATCAGGGGTTCAAAAGGGTGACCTCAATATAGAAAAAGTTTAAATTTCATCACAAAAATAACAGAAACTACGAGTATTAAAGTAATACCGCTCAAATGCAATATAACCAAATTAATGAGTTTGTATAAAATATCAAATTGATCTACATATTGAATTGCCTTAAGAAGTGATCAGCTTAAAAGTCGGTCGCCTTAAAAGGCAGGTCAGCCTAGTATTTTTTAAGGAGTGAGAATAAATGACCCATAAGTTTACTTTTTTTAATATTGCATGCCTTATATTAGGTTACTGCAGTGTTCATGAAAAAAATACAATAATTATGAAGACTTTTTTTATTTAAATACACTTTATTGACTTATACCCAGCAACAAACACATATAACCATATATGCTAATATCCTCTCAGTTAAAAAAGAAATTAAACAGATGCAAGTATACATATACAGTAAATTACTGCTGTATTTCCAACCGTGACACAAATGGTGACTGTGGTGCCAGTGTGTAGGTGAACTAACCTATTAACGCTGCCAGTCAAAATATGCTTCACATATTGCATGTCCAACAGGGAAAAATATAAAGTGGCCTCACAAAGTACAACGTTTTCCAAAAGCTTAAAGGAGCTTCACCGTGTGCTTATGTTAGTGGGGAGCAGCTTAATCACAAGAAGGCAGACACGGACTGTACGTATTTGATTTTACATTATTTTTTCCAAATACAACTAAATGGCAAAAAATTTGTACAAAGTAAATATCTGTAAAAAATCCACTATTTGTGTTTATCCAAATACCGTATTCGGATTCCCTACATTACAGGCTAAGGCAAAACATTTAATCTGGACCTAAACCAGATCCAGAATGTCACATAAAACTGAACTAGCTCACGTTCAAGTTCTTCACTTGCAAATAACGTTACATAGCATAGGAAAGCCTGCTCCATCACAGGATGAATCCTGGACACACTGGAAGCTGTCATAGAAAAGTGGATTTTGGCAAAATTGGATTCCATCATGTAAAATTCCCTTCATCCCTTCCTGAGAGATACTTTCTTGAAGCAGCACCTCTTGGGGTCTTTTCTGCCCACTTCTATTGTAAGTAATTTAATGCTTCCACCCAATGTATTCATTGAGTTTATTTATTTATTGATAGATTTATTGACTGTATTATCTTCTTGCAAGTCTGTATTTTGTTTTTTGTGTTTCTGCTGCTGTATGCATTTGAATTTCCCCATGGAATTAAAATCTAATCTAATCTAATCTACTGTCAACACATTTCTGTATGTACTGGAATCAGTTTAATAAAGAAGAACACAACCAGGCAACGGCAGTGCCTATAAGCCCAATGTCAGTTTCCAGCTTGTCTAGTAAAATAGAATGGTCAATGGTACCAAATGCTATGCTTAAATCTAACAACATAATTACAGTGGAATTTTTCTTCACCAGAGGATATTAGAATGTCATTTGCTGCATTGGTTAGTGCAGTTTCTGTACTTCAACGGGTGCTGAAGCCAGACTGGAATTTCTGAAATAAATTGTGATGTGTAAGGTGATTGGAAACTACTTTTGGAAGTATTTTAAAGAAAAAGGGGAAATTTGAAATAGGTCTATAATTATTAAGTTGTATGTAGATCTAGATCTGACTTTTTAAGTACAGTGGAACCTCAGTTCACGAACGTCTCAGTTCACGTACAGATTGGTTTATTACCAAAAAGTTCGCCAAACTTTTGCCTCGGTTCACGACCACACACTCGGTATACGAACAAGCCAGTTACCCTTTCAGTTTGTACATGTTCAGTCTCTCCCTGTGCATTTTTCCCGTCAGCGGCGCGAAAACAGAGAGAGAGAGTGTGAAAAACACACACACCCACACATACAGGTGTCGAGACAGGGCACACACAACACACACACACACACACGAGACAGGGGACCCCGACACACACACACACACAGGGGGTGGGACAGGGGGCGCCACACACACACAGGCCGCGAGACAAGGCGCACACACACACGAGACAGAGGCGCACACACACACACACACACGAGACAGAGGCACACACAGGCTCTGAAAGAAACGCCCTTTCGAAAGAAGAGAGAGGGAGGACTTGCATAAGGTAGAAAAGGCTTGTTTTTGTTTCAGTTCTGTTTACAGCGATTGGTTTATAAGCGTGCATTTGTGGCAATGTTACTTTTTTTGGTGGTTTTTTTAAATTCACATTTTTTAAATGTTCATTTTTTTCCCCGTGCTTAAAACTCATTAAAAAAGTATTTTTAATGAGTGGTTCCTAGACTATAAGCGCCCAAAATATTGCAGTGTTAGTTTTTTTCTGTTGTTCAAGGTTTTCTCAGTTTTTTTTTTTATTTTTA
>NW_024378869.1:0-48682 GCF_016835505.1 Polypterus senegalus
AGCCCTGTCATTCACCCCTGTTGTTATTAAATACAATCAACCTTGTCATCCTGTTATGATTGTAGACACTTCTAATATCATCTGTTTAAAAAAAAAAAAAAAACACACTTGCCTCTTAAGATATCTACCACTGATCCTCTTCTGTAAACCTCTTCAGTGACCTCAATGCAAAGTAGCCTCTTCTCCTTCTGGTGTAATGAAACACCACTTTCTTTAGTTTCTCTTTCATGGAGGAATGACTGGCTTCAAAATGCAATCAATTTCTCATCCCAGGATGATCATAAGCACTTCTAATATCTGTAAAGTAACAATTGAGATTCCTGTTTCTGGTCTTGCAACACCTATCTAAGATGTCTAGTATTGCTCTGCCTGTGTGCTTATCTTTGCAGTTAAAAATCAGGACTTGAATGATTTCCTAGTGTTGACCCACATATCCTCATTCATTTATTTCTTGTTGGGTTTTGACACTTGTGTGGTTTTAAATAAATTCTTGATGTGCGTTTCTCATATGGCAACACCCGTTTCTTAAAATGCTTAGCATCGTTCTTCTGTAATCGTCTGCACAGTTAGAAAACGGGAATTGGGGGGTGACATGTGCATAAACAAGAAATAATTCAAGTATTTGTTTCCATTGAATAGGCATGACTGAGTTCAGCATAAAATCCAACTTTTCATCCCTGAAGTATTTTAGGCATTTTCAATATTTTTTTTTAAAGTGCATTTAATGTCTCACAGCAATAAATGTCTTAACTCTAGCAGTGCTCTGCTTCTGTAATAGTCTTGATAGTTAAGTCAGTGTTTAATTGAGGGGAAGACATTTTGGTTAATGGCAGGAAATGCTTCATTAAGCTCTGTTTAAACCCTTTTGAGTAAGTGCAAACTTTTAAACGGGACAAAGTGAAGAGTCCCCACAAAACACACTGCCTGATATCTTCACCCGTTTAGAGTGATAATAGAGCTCTTTCTTTCCTAGGACAAGCAAAATTAGAATGGACAATGGATGTTGAGATGGAATGTTAAAGAATTCCGGGCACTTGAGATCCAGATTCAGCAACCCCTGATCAGATGGACACACCTGAGGGAACTGAAGGCTCTCCTGCTTGAGTCCTCCTTGGCAGCCAAAACTGTTGCAACTTATTGCGATTCAGCAACTTTGACTGCACGCTGTGCCACTCACTTTCAGGGCCAAGTGAGTTTTACCCCTACTCCTTTTGGGAATGAGGACTACCACAATGATTTCACAGCACTCCTTTCCATGAAGGAGAGGAATGCAAGCATCTTCCTTTTGGGCCCCTTGCCTCTGGCTAGAAGATCAGATGAGTACTACAGTCCTCTGCTGGCTTTAAACAACTGGTTGAAAGGCTTCTGTGAGGGACAAAACATTGGGTTGATAAACAACTGGGATCTGTTTTGGGAGAGGTGCATTTCTTCAGGCTAGATGGTCTGCATCCTAATAGAATCGAGGTAATTTTAGTCTCTTGATTACTTACAAAGTAATTGTAAGCCATATTCTTTCCATAATGCCGTGCTGGGATATGATAACTCTGTAGCAGTTCTTCCTGAAATGTGAACTGCATTAACACTTTAATAACCAACCTTAGTCTAAATGTAAAACCTGGACAATGTGGCTTAAATGCGAATAATTTAATTACCATTTCACCTCTAGATGTGCACTGGATTAAAACTATAACAGATTAGAGTGGGGGTCCAACTTTTTTTTCCCCCTGAGAGCTACTTTTACAAAATGAAAATGGCCAAGAGCTACTCATGTTTTCTAACATGTATTCTCATAGCTTATTTCAAACTGAATCAGCTTGTTTTCCCTGAATAGTTTGTAAATGTTGGTGTCCACAACTCTCATTCTTCATTAAACCATCACAAAAAATATCCAGTTCACCTGCATTTTGTATGTTAGTATGCATTGTCTAGTGTATCTCACAATTGAATTAAAACATGAAACTTGTTTTGTTATACCCCCTTTATTTGAAAACCGTGTCAGATCTTGTCTGAATGAGACTGGGAAAACTGGATGTAGTGTTGTGCATGACTGACTGTGGATGTGAATTTTTATTCAGTTTTATTCTTGTGTTCCTGCTCACGCTGAATTAGTATGTGCCTTCTGATACATGTCAAAGCCACTCTGACAAAAGACTTTTGATATATGACATTTGGAATAATTCATTTTATGACCTGTATTGTACATTTTGGAAAACGTTGTTGCACTAATGCAACATTATATTCCTTTGCATACCTTCATGCGGTTGTAGTCATGACATGACTGCATTTGTGGTCCCCAACCCTGCACCCGATCTCCCGATCTTGGCCAGTGTCCATTTGGCTGCATGTTGGTATCTAACTCCAGGAGTTGCAGAGAACAAAATAGTACAGACAGGTCAGTTCCGTGCTATATACAATCAGATTCAAATGTTAACAGGGTGCAACATTGACACATTTGCTATGAATGCTTCGGTGGAGCAAGCGGTATCAGCCGTTGACTACTAATCAAAACTTCACAGATTCGATCCCACGAGGTCCATTTTGAGAAGTCAGCTGCTTTTATTCTTACCATTTTAGAATAAAAACATTTGATTTCAGCCTGTAACAGGTGGTGTAAATGTATACTTGTAATGGTTAGCTTTGTTTTATTTTTTCAGTTTCATTCTGTCGCTTTCATGATCCTACCCTATATGACCTCAATCCCCCCCAAATGACACTGCTGTTTTCACATAGACACGCTATACTTGTGACTTTAGGCTGTAGGAAGTACGTAACTAAATCTAAATACATTCGATCAGGCTTTTATGTAAGTAACATGTAAATGTTGATGTACAAGTATAACGAAAACAAGTGCACTTTTATTCAAGACTATAACTGAAGGAAAAAGCAAGTTACAGTAGGCGTTAAGTGGTGGACATAACTGGGAATTACTGTGAATGTGCATGGTGTTTCAGATAATTACAAGGAATTCTTTGTGGATTTCTCTGATGTGCAGAAAACCTGACACACAGATGAATGAATTGTGCTTTATTATTTTGAGCAGACACACTGCAGTGGACACTGCTCTGTCATGAAAGAGGTGGTTGTCCCCTTGGAGGCTTTGGCTCTGCTGCAAGAAATGGATGATTGCAACTCAGAAGGTGGCGAGAACTTATTTTTGATAGAGGAAGAGAGACAGACACGGAGAGCCAGAGAAAGAAAAGAAGCCCTCCCTGCAAGAATGTCCAGTCCAACATAAGAACAGCACAGCTGCACCAGGCATAAAGGCAAAGATGGCACCATTTGGATACAGCAAGAAGTTGGGCATTGACTTGCCAGTCAATCTGTCACGTCTTTCAGCAAAGCAGCTGGACCTACGGAGCTCACCATGGTATTGTGCAAAGTCCTGTTTTCAATGTTTTTGATGGTCTTTATATGAAAAACATTTTTGTTATATAAAAGCTGCATTGAATGTTTACCTATTTACCTTTATTTACTTCCTACAGCGTAAAGTAACCAGTAGACTGCAGAGCTTCCTGTGTTTGATTGACATAGGTATGTTGACAATTGGAGACTGCATAGTCCACGAAGGTCACAGAGCAGACCCCAACTGGAGCCTCTCCTCTCTGAATTGATGGCATTTATCTCCATTCTTTTGACAAGAGCAGCGATGACTACAGTCGGTGCTGTGGCTGATGCCTGGTCAGAACTATTTGTTGTACCGCAATCGGACTATCACGCGGCATTTGTGCTTTGACAACAAACTGTGCAGAACATGTGAAAAACAGATTTGCTGCAATTTTGTATGTCTGGCAACATTTTGTTGAGAACTGTGTTCTGAGTTACAACCCAGGGCAACATATTACTGTTGATGAGCAACAGTTCCCAATCAAGGCCCATTGTCCTTTCTTACAATACATCATGACCAAGCCTGACAAATTTGGCATAATGTTTTGAATTGAAGGCAGATTTGGAGACAAAGTTCATGTGCAATGCCACTCATTTAGGAAAACATCCCAGTTGTCCCACAGGAGAGACTTTCAGTCTGTGGTCATAAAGCTTATGGAGCAGTTTCTGGACAAAGGCAGAACCATAACAGAACTTCACGTCACTTTCGCTGGCTATTAGACTGCTGCACCGCAACACAACTCTGCTTGGCACCATTAATAAAGTGCGACAGGAACTTCCACCTGCAGCTAAAGTCAGTTCACAATGCACCATGATGTGGAGATTGGGCAAGATTGAAAAAAAGTCGGACTACTACCACATGAAGGTATGCTAACGAAAATATACGTATGACAATGTTTTCTGGTACTATTCTGGTCATAAAATTTCTTCAAAATGTCACATTTGTCTCTTATCCCTATTGTGGCGTTGACATGGACCAGAAGGCGTGTACTTATTCAGTGCGAACTGAACACGCAGGTGGCCAGTTGCTGTATTCTACAACATCTTTGACCCAGCAGCGATGAACACACGTACTGTACAAGGCATGCATGGGGTCCACTGAGAAGAGTGTTCATTGCTCACCTTGCAGAGGAAATTCGTAGTCGCTTCTTACAGGGAAAGGCGATGGAAAAAGAAAAGATGCAGCATCAACAAGCTTCAGTTCTAAGACATCTGCTTCCCCCAGGGAAGAAAGTAGTGTCAGGTGCTTGTTCAGTATAATAAGAACCATAGCACAGAGGTGTGTACACTGCAACAAGTACATATGTTGTAAATGTAGGAAGGGTGGTCCTTGGGTGTGTGGGAACTGTTAATATTAATGTGTTTTTATATAGCACAGAATGGAAATCAGCAGTTAGCATTGTACCACGCAAGCTGTTGTATCAACTGCCTACTGTAACTTGCTTTTCTTCAGTTATAGCCTTGAAAAGAGTGCACTTGTTTTGTTATACTTGTACATCAACATTTGTTACTTACATAAAAGCCTGATCGAATGTTATTTATTTGGATTTAGTTACGTTCTTCCTGCAGCCTAACGTCACAAGTATAGCGCTTTATGTGAAAACAGCAGTGTCAGATTTGGGAAGGGTATAGGGTAGGATTGTGAACGTGACTGAGTGAAACTAAAAAAAAAAAAAAAAAAAAAGCTAACCTGTACATGTATCATACATTTATACCTGTACAGCTGTTACAGACTGAAATCAAATTGTTTTTATTCTAAAATAGTAGGAATAAAAGCAGCTCACTTCTCAAAACACTTGCCTGGGATCGAATCCATGAAGTTTTGACTACCAGTCAAACTGATACCATTGCGCCACAGTGCTCATAGCAAACATGTCCATGTCGCACCCAACGAGTGTTTTTCTGCAATTATATTTTTAAATAAAAGCGCACTTGTTCTGTTTTCACCTTTTTGTGAAAGTGTTTCTTTGATATTTGGACTTCAGGCTTCACACATCATAAACTTGTCTACATTTTGTCAATTACTAAAACATGAAATGTTTCTTTTTTAATGTTTACTGAACATGGATTGTTGTAGATACAGAACACATGAAATGCATGTGTTCCAAATAATGATATAGTATTTATAAAGTGTCGTTTTGCTTGACTTCTCACTCTATCTACTCCAAGCAACTGACACACAGGTAAACCGACCTGAGCTGAGAACTTTGTGCCAGTGGGGAATGCAATAGCAGACTGCTTGTGGTTTGCTGCTTCTCAACACATTTTAAAGGACAAAAGACACTGACCGAGAGGTGAGAAGCAATTTAATGTGGGATCTGTTTTTCGTAAGCTATGGTAATTCTAGTGTTAATGACAAAGCATTAGTGCTGTCAATTTATCATTGGCGACAAACTTGATATAGTGTTTAACGGAGACTTGGCAAAACCGAATATCTACGCTCCCGGAGGTGACATCTGGCTTCACTTTCCTCACAGAACCTTGCAGCTCAAGACCAGACGGACTTGCAGTAATTGTCAGAGTGGACTTGCACATCAAAAAATCACAATTGATTGTCTTTAGTGTCTGGCTCCTAAACTAATAACGGAATCCGAACCTGTTCCACTCATTGTTGTCTTCCAAAGTACAATGTGTCCTTATCTCATCTGACCGAACTATTAACCCACTTATGCTCCTTTTCCCAGAGAGTTATCTATCTTGGTGACTTCATGAATTCCTATCCTTGGTGGACTGTTTTGACTTGACACATGTTGATTTTCTCCACCCACTCTGGTGGATATATATTGGATCTGATCTGTCCTTCTGGACTATCTTGCCAACATTTACAGCACTGATTTGGGACCATAAAGCAGTACTTTTCACTGTCATCTCTCCCTCTTACCTGTAAATAACAATTCTTACAGAAACCTTAATATCTGTCCCTCTGTTCTTTCTGGGTCCATTTCTGATCTTTTTCTGTCTTCACCTATTCCATCAATACTAGATAGTCTTGTTGACCACTAACTTAGCCCTTCATTCAGCATTAGATAAAACAGCTCCTTTAAAACATGATTTCCTTTAACATTCAGCTCCTTGACAACCCAGGAGTCTTGTTCTCTGTAGTTAAACTACTTGAAACTGCATCTGGCCCAACCACCTCTTCTACTGAAGTCTGTAAAATTTCTCCCCTTTTCCGTAACAAAATTAAAGATCTAAATAATTCACCCAACATAAATACATCCGCTTCTTTCCCTGTTCTCACTCCATCCAGCTCCTTTAAGTTCTCACCAGTCCCATCTGCTTTTGTTAACCTGCTTTTTAAGATGAGGCCAACTACTTGTGTACTGGTCCCCATCCCCATAATACTTAAATCCTGCCTTCATGTCATAATCCCGACTATTACAACAATAAACTGATCCCTTGACACTATTTCCCACCTACCTTTTTTGACAAAAGTTCTTTAGTGTGTTGTAGCTTCCCAACTCGCCAACTACTTCTAATAATTTGATGTAGTCCTTTCTGTCCGGTTTCAGAGAACAGCACAGCTGTGAAACTGCTCTGCTACGGTAACCAATGATTTGCTTATGGCAGCAGACTCTGGACAAACCAGCATATTAATTCTATTAGACCTCAGTGCAGCATTTGAAACTGTCAGGCATGACATTCTACTGTCCAAAATGGAGGACATACTGGGTATCTCTCAAACTGCTCCTAGTGGTTCAAGTCCTATCTGACTGATAGGCAAGAGTTTGTTAGTCTTAGGAACAGCAGATCCAGCTCAGCGCCAGTCACACAAGGAGTTCCTTGGGGCTCTTTCCTCAGCCCTTTTCACTTCTGTATTTATATGCTTCCCTTGGCCATATTCATAGCTATGGACTGGGTTATTTTTATCAGATACTCAATTCTACTTCAATGTTAAAAGTGGAACTTCATCAGAGCTTTCTCAGATCATAACCTGCCTCAGTGAAATTAATACCTGGATGGAGCAGAACTCTTTTTAAGGAATTAAGCAAAACTGAACTCGTACAGAATTAGGGACTACAGTGCAACTTAATATAATGGCTCCTTCCCAGTCCATTTTAGTGATCTCATCAGACCTGCCTCTATTCCAAGAATCTTGGTGTCATTTTGGATTCTCCCTTTTTTATTCCCACATAAATGCATTAGAAACATTCTTTCATCTCCATACACATCTCATGTTTGCTCCTTCCTCTCCTTTTCTAATGCTGAAAAACTTGTCCATACTTAAATCACATCCCACTTCAATTATTGTACTTTGTAATTCCTACTGGTAGTACCTCTAATCTTATATCACAGCTCCAGCTTATTCAAAACTTGGCTGCAAAGGTCCTTGCTCGAATCGTGAGCAGCGAGCACATAACATCCATCCTGCTCTGCCTTCACTGGCTCCCGTGTCTTACAGAATCGAATATAAAATTCTACTAATAACCTACAAAG
Source organism: Polypterus senegalus (assembly GCF_016835505.1). Taxonomy (NCBI): domain Eukaryota; kingdom Metazoa; phylum Chordata; class Cladistia; order Polypteriformes; family Polypteridae; genus Polypterus; species Polypterus senegalus. Next base: position 7,822 of record NW_024378869.1, read on the forward strand.
CCAGCACTTAGCACGTACCGGTCCCGGGACATAACAGCGTTTAAAAATTTACATTATATGTGTGCATACATGCATCGCCATGCATCTCGACATACTACCATCAAATGAAACTTCAAAGTCTCGTCTTACCGATGATATAAACCATTTTGACACACAACAACCACAGCACTGACACTAAAGCCTTTTTTACAGAGAAGTACATACTTTTAAGAGTTGACTTTCCCTACCTTTGAAGACCCCTGCAAGTCAAACATCAATATTTCCGAGCAGTATTGATCCCATTCTGTCCGTAGGCTCCAGCGAATATAATCCAGTAAAGCGATTTCGTCCAAAACACACGATATATTCTCAAAGGGACAAAACTCAAAAGCGTTTCATAACTTGAGACCACCTCGTAATTTTTCATTTATATTGATCATATCAGAGCGTAATTTGTTTCTGTGAAGATAACCATGCTACGCATGAAACACGGAAGTGTTAGCTTCTGATCGAACCTAAGTTGGCAATTACGACGGGTCGGGTTGACTGGCACCTCATTAAAAGCAGAAGTGTCACAACAGCTTGAAGGATGGCGTAAAGCCCCAAACCCTGGTAGAATCTACCAGTTTGATTGACTACTGTGACTGACCCTCAAAACTTACAGCCAATGAGCAGCGAGCATTTGATGCAACTGCCATACTAACTTGTAAACAAAAGCGATGGCTCTTGCTTGAAGGTGGCATTGTGCCAGTCTGCAGGGATTGGTCGCGTGGTTGTTTATTGTGATTTCGCAAGTTTTTGCATTTTAAATATGAATAAAAGTTAGAAGTTTAAATGTAAATCTGGCTCGATTAAATAATAGATGCATGCAGCGTTGCGAAAGTATTCAACCGGCCCACGTACCTAATGAGAGAGCGACATGTACTACGCCCTTGTGATTTCTGCTTGCTAGTGATTACTGCTATCAAGTGGCACATGGAAAATGCTGAGCTGTGTTGTAACAGTTTGTAAAAGAAATGTATATAGTTTGTGTGCATTTTATAAAAAAAAAAGTAAAAAATATAAATATATTTTTGGCCCATAAGACTTGTATTGACTATTTTTACATAGAAATGTGTATTTTTTATTGTTTTTACATATGGAACATGAATTTCCATAACTAATAGAGTGACACTGTGTGTAGAGATATAGATTCCTTTAGGTGTAAGCTTTCAGTAGAGCCCCTCATTGTTATATATGTGGGTTGGAAACATTCAAAAGTTATTACACTTTTTCCATACGCTCCAAAATGTGGATAATGGTCCCTCTAAAAAGCCCCTGGGCATGCCCACATAAAAACTGGTGTAAAAAATGTCATTTTTACAGGTATTCTTTAAAAATAATGAAATTTGAGTAGTCAACAAGTTATTCTGTTGGTACATAGTGTGTTTCTGTCCCCACCTACCTACTGCAACTTTATTCTCCTTTATTTTCATAAAAAACTTAGGCGCGAACAAAAAGTTCGGTTTTTTTAGTTCTAATGTGCATAACCTTGATCAGTCACACCTACAGTGATTTCTGACTCACTAAGGGTGAAACTAGAGAATGTTACCTTTACAAAGAGACCAAACATGTGTTTATACTCCAGATAGTTCAATAAAAGCAATGATTCTAATTTGGAGGTCGAATTACAAGCATTTAGCAAAAATGCCCCTGCTTGATAAGGGTTAAACGATCTTGGTCAAACTACATCAGTGACCACCTGCATCACTATGTGCCTGTCCGCCCACCAAGGTCCTCTGATTCTGATTAATCTTGTTGTGCCCACACTAATCTACACTCCATGGGTGACAGGGCCTTCAGCTGTATAGCGCCCAGACTCTGGAATGACCTACCAAAATTAATCGGGTCAGCTGACTCCATGAATTCTTTTAAAAAAACAACAAAACTCATCTGTTCAGGAAGGCTTTTAGCTCTACCTGACTTTATTACGCTTCTCCACTATTACCTCTATGTCAAGATGCACATGTAACCTGTATGTGTGTGTGCTAGACCAATTATGTTGTCTGTTAGGCTTTTCTCTGAATTTACTATCTTTTCATTTATTTATCTGGTTTAGTGCAATGCTATATACTGTATACCCTGCTATTCTTTCTTAAACTCTGAAGTGCCTTGAGCATGGGAAAGGTGCTATATAAATGTATTAGTATTTATTATTATTATGATTAGGCAGGTGTATGGTGGAGTGTAGCTACTTAGTTTCACTCTTATAGAGTCATTGAAATGTTCATCTGTCAATCTTGTTCTGAACTTTGATTTCATGACATTCATGTCAGAAAAGGAAGACCCAAACAAAGCAGACATTTTCAGAGCTGCTCGGTGAAGATTCTTATAGTTATCTGTCTCTACTAAGCTCCAGAAATGATGAGAATGCTGTTGAGACTTTAACTGCACATTATTTTGAGGATTAACTAATATATGTATATATAATCCAATGTTTGTCTGTATGTCTGTCCACTTTTAACGAGAACTATTTAACGGATTTAGATTTTTATAATTTTTTTTTGCAACTTCTCTCATTTTGCTATATATCATAAGTTCGCTTGTGGTACCGATTTATTTGCACGAATCCGAGATCCACGCGAGCGGGCTGGGGGTAGGGGCCCTTCCTCACTTACTAGCCAGCTTCGGAGCATGTTCCTTAACTCTGCTTAGCTAGCAAACAAGACAACAATTGAATTCAACTTTGTTCGATATTTAAAATAAAGTGTTAGGTCTTGATGTGTATGAGTCATGATATTCTCTTAAGTGTATGCCACATTGAAAAGAGAATGCAATTTAGATTGTGGATGGTGATTTTGTGTTAAAAGGATCGTGATATCATTTTTTGGAAAGATCGCCCACCCCTAATTTGACTAATCAAGTTTTCAAATTTATGTAGGATTCATTATACCTTTGGCGAGCTACTTGGAAAGGGGTTGCGAGCTACTGGTAGCTCGTGAAATGAAGTGTTGGAGACCCTGGATTAGAGATTAATAAATCCAAGCATTGCGTAACGCATTAACACAAATAACTTAATTCAATTTAGAGCAGCCGTAACTCACCTCAAGTTCAGCACTGTTCTTCTGAGACATTAAAATGGCCTTATTAAATGTTATAGTGTTAACCAACAAGAGATTTTACATCAACAATCTTATTAGTGATAGGAAAATCGACTGTAAAGCATGCGGCTGTTTTACTTGAATTTGCACTTCTAAATTACAGCTTTACTTATTCAGTTTGCCAAGGTAAAAAAGCATTTACTTGAGCCAGTTAAAGTGTAAAGATGCTGGCTTTAGTACGTTCGCGTCTTGAGTATCTTGCCCTTGTTGTTCAAGGAGTTTCTCAGTCTCTAATATTGTCCTTGTGTAGACCTCCTATATATTGTCTGTCTTTGAGGAATTCTCCGGTTTAGTGTTAATTATAACTGACAGGTTCCTAATTGTTGGCAACTTTAATTTTTATATCAATAGCCAGTTTGACCTGAAAGCAAAATTTATGAACCTTCTGCACTTTCAGTCTGAGCCAGCCCACACATGGGGATCACACACTGAATTTAATTACTAAATGATTAAAAGTTGACGTGAGGCAGATCGTGGATATCGATATACAGACCATTTTTTTCTTATTTCCATGTAGAAATACTGATAGCTACCACTACTAAGTGTATTGTTAAACACTGTTTTGACACATTTGCAGTTTCAGAGTTTGCCAGCATTCTAAATTCAGTCTGTTTGTAGTGCTTACTACAATAGTGATAATGTAAATAGTAAGGTGGAAAATATTAATGCTAAAGTGAGAGTTGCTGCTGACATAGTTAAATCTGAAAAGAGTTTAAAAAAAAAAAATTCTCCAGCACTATTATACAAAAAGAGTGCCTGATTTATAGTAAAAAACATACTGGGAGCTGAAAATAAATGGAGAAAAACTAAATTGATAGTCCACTATGAAGTATTGAAGGCTAAAATAGTTCATTTTGAGAGGCAGTGCTGCTTCTCTACTAATCGTGTGCTTGACATAGTAAACTCATGATTAGATACAGAAGTCGTCCCTGGCTGTCTTAAGATTGCTGTTACACCTCTGTTCAAGAAAAATCTCAACTCCAGTGTTTTTGACAATTTTAGACCTATTTCTAACCTGACTTTAGTAAAATTCTAGAAAGACCGTTATTAGATGGCTAAATGATCACTTGAATAAACATGCTATTAACAAGTTTGTCAGGTTTTAGAACAAATCAAAATCCAGAAACTGCACTGGTTAGAGTAGTAAATGACTTCATGGTTAATGCAGACAGTCTATCTGTTCTCATCCTCTTAGATCCGAGTGCAGCATTTGATACCATTGATCATTATATTCTTATAAATTGCCTTACTCAGTGGGTGGACCTCTCTGGCAATGTCTTAAATTAGTTTCTGTTTTAAGAAAAATTCTTTGCTTGTTGTGCTAAATATAGACTATCATGTGCCTTCGAAGTATATGGTGTTCCACAAGGATCTATCCTGGATCCAATGCTCTTTTCGATTTACATGCTTCCACCAGGTCAGATTATCTCAAGGCATAACATGAGCTACCAAAAGCCATGCTGCTGTTTACACAACTATTTATCAATAGCACCTGATGACCCTGAGTCTTGGTTCACTGACCCAATGTCTCGTGTTTCTGAATGGGTGAGTAGTAATTTTTTCAAACTAAATAAGGAGAAAACAAATCTTAGTATTAGGAAAAATGGATATAGTGGGGAAAAATTTATTGACTCTGACCTAAATTTTAAATCTCATATTAATCATTTACCAGGACAGCATTTTTCACTTAAGGAATAAAGCAAAAATTAGACCTCTTATAGATGCTGAAAAACTAGTTCATCCCTTTGTTAATACTGACTAGATTACAATAACCCATTCCTTTCAGGACTACCCAGAAAAGACATCAATCGGTTGCAACTAGTGTAGAATGCAGCTGCCAGAATCTTAACTACGAAAAGAATCCAAGCAAATTTTGGTGTCATTACATTAGTAAACCCATGCCATTTAGAATTAACTTTAAAATGCTTCTTATGGTTTACAAAGCCTTTAATATCTGTCCTATATTTTGGAATGCCTGTCACCTTACACTCCAAGGCATAACCTTAGATCTTTAAATGAGTGTCTGCTTATAATTCCAAGAGCTAAACTTCAAAAAAGTGGTGAGGCAGCCTTCTGCTGTTTTGCACTTAAAATCTGGAGTAGCTTACCGATAAAAATTCATCAGACGTGTGTGTGTGTGTGTGTGTGTGTGAGTGAGTGAAAACTGCTGAAAACCCATTATTTTAGCATGGCTTTCTCATAGCTACATTTAGGTGTATCCCTGTTATGCTATATGTGCATTAAAGTATCATTTTCATTAAGGCTTTGCAATTTATACTAATTCCTACTATTCTCTGCTGTTTTTCTGGTTTAAGGTGGCATTCTGCGCCAACACCTCCTGATCAAGGCACCATGCTGTCCCTACATTGGATTGAAGGCAGTACCCCAGATGTCCACATGACCAGTATCTAATTCTTTCATGTGAAGACTGAATGCTATAAGTACTGATTTAGATCATTTAAGTAGAATGGCCAGTGGTGGGTGGGAAGTCTTGACCTTGGAACCCCTGCAGATTTAGTTTACTTCTCTAGCCCATCAGGAGTTTTGTTTTTTCCATCCTCCTGGCCATCTGACCATATTTTATGCAATATTAAGTAACAAAGAATCTTTTTTGTTTCACATCAACCTTCATCTTGTAAAGCACTTTGAGCTACACCATTTGTATGAAAATGTGCTATAAAAATATTGTTGAGAAACAAGTTTTTGCCTGGCACCTATCTCAATGTCTAGCATCTCTCTGCTTCTCTAATCATGTGTACTGTTAGAAAATAGGTATGAATTGAGAGAAGACACGCAGGTCAATGCTAGCAAATTATTGATTTATTGCTAAGTTTCATCCCTTGTGTGTAAATGTGAATGTGTCCTGTTAAACAAGACAAAGTGAAGAGACGCCCACACAAAGCCATAAATAGTCTCTTGGAGCAATGAAGCAGCCACACAACTTTCTTTACATTCTCTTTAATGAAGGTGTAACTGGCTTCAAAGTAGAATCAAATCAAATGTCATCCCGACATTATAGTAGGCACTTGTAATATCCATTAAAAAAAAAAACCAAACTTCAGAAGCATGTATCCCATCTTCCAATACATATCTCTTAATATATCTATCGATAGACAGATACTTTATTAATCCCAAGGGGAAATTCACATAATCCAGCAGCAGTATACTGATACAAAGAAACAATATTAAATTAAATAGTAATAAAATGAAAAAATGGAAAAATTAAAATAAAATTAATGTTAGCATTTACTCCCGGGTGGAATTGAAGAGTCGCATAGTGTAAGGGAGGAACGATCTCTTTAGTCTGTCAGTGGAGCAGGAAAGGACAGTGACAAAAGTCTGTCACTGAAGCTACCTCTGTCTGGAGATGACACTGTTAAGTGGATGCAGTGGATTATTCATGATTGACAGGAGTTTGCTTAGTGTCCACCTCTCTGCCACAGATGTTAAACTGTCCAACTTTAATCCTACAATAGAGCCTGCCTTCTTAACAAGTTTGTCCAGGCGTGAGGCGTCTTTCATCTTTATGCTGCCACCCCAGCACACCACCGCGTAGAAGAGGGCACTCGCCACAACCGTCTGGTAGAACATCTGCAGCATCTTACTGCAGATGTTGAAGGATGCCAACCTTCTCAGAAAGTATAGTCTGCTCTGACCTTTCTTACATAGAGCATCAGTATTGGCAGTCCAGTCCAATTTGTCATCCAGCTGCACTCCCAGATATTTAAAGGTCTGCACCCTCTGCACACAGTCACCTCTGATGATCACAGGGTCCATGAGGGGCCTAGGCCTCCTAAAATCCACCACCAGCTCCTTGGTTGGTGTTAAGGTGTAAGTGGTTTGAGTCGCACCATTTAACAAAGTCTTTGATTAACTTTCTGTACTCCTCCTCCTGCCCACACCTGATGCAGCCCACAATAGCAGTGTCATCAGCGAACTTTTGCACGTGGCAGAGTCATATTGGAAGTCTGATGTATATAGATTGAACAGAACTGGAGAAAGTACAGTCCCCTGTGGCGCCCCTGTATTGCTGAACACAATGTCAGACCTGCAGTTCCCAAGACGCACATATTGAGGTCTGTCTGTAAGATAGTCCACAATCCATGCCACCAGGTGTGAGTCTACTCCCATCTCAGTCAGCTTGTCTCTAAGGAGCAGAGGTTGGATGGTGTTGAAGGCGCTAGAGAAGTCCAAAACATAATTCTTACAGCACCACTGCCTCTGTCCAGGTGGGAGAGGGATCGTGTAGCATATAGATGATGGCATCCTCCGCTCCCACCTTCTCCTGGTATGCGAACTGCAGAGGGTCGAGGGCGTGACGGACCTGTGGCCTCAGGTGGTGAAGCAGCAGCCGCTCCATGGTCTTCATCAGATGTGACGTCAGAACAACAGGCCGGAAGTCATTCAGCTCACTAGGACGTGATACCTTTGGGACGGGGTGATACAAGATGTTTTCCAAAGCCTTGGGACTCTCCCCTGTTCCAGGCTCAGGTTGAAGATGCGCTGTAGAGGACTCCCCAGTTCCAACGCACATGCCTTCAGCAGTCGTGGCGATACACCATCTGGACCCGCTGCTTTGCTGGCACAAAGTCTTTTCAGCTCTCTGCTCACATGGGCTGCTGTAATTGTGGGTGGGGATGTCTCACCTATGCTGGTATCAGCAGAAGGATGGTTGGAGGATGCAGTACTCCGAGGTGAGGTTGGGTTACTGTGATCAAACCTATTAAAGAAGTTGTTCATTTGGTTTGATCTCTCCACGCCTGTCTCGATGGCGGCACCCGCTCGAGCTGCAGCCAGTGATAATCTTCATCCCATCCCACACTTCCTTCATGCTGTTGTTCTGCAACTTCTGCTCCAGCTTTCTCCTGTACTGCTCTTTCGCCCCTGAGCTGGACTCGAGTTCCTTCTGCACGCACTTGAGCTCATGCTGATCACCACCTTTAAAAGCCCTTTTCTTCTGGTTCAAAAGGCCCTTGATGTCACTTGTAACCCATGGCTTGTTGTTAGCATAGCAGCATACTGTTCTTACTGGAACTACAATGTCCATACAGAAGTTGATGTAATCAGTTGTGCATTCAACAGCCTCTTCAATGTTCTCACTATGTGACCCAAGCAATATATCCCAGTCTGTAGTTCCAAAGCAGTCTCTCAGAGCCTGCTCTGCCTCAGGGGACCACTTCCTGAATGAGCGTGTAGTTGTAGGTAGCGCCCTCACTCTTGGTTTGTATTGAGGCTGAAGCAGAACCAGGTTATGATCTGCTTTCCCAAGCGCAGGCAGCGGGGTGGCGCTGTATCGTCTTTAACGCTTGCATACAGTAGGTCGATAGTCCTGTTTCCCCGAGTGTTACAATCCACATATTGGGAGAAGGCAGGTAATGTTTTGTCCAGCGCTGCATGGTTAAAGTCTCCAGCGATTAGCACAAGTGCCTCAGGGTGCTGCGTTTGTAACTTAGCAACGCGGAATGGATGATGTCACTCGCCATCTCTCGCTCGCTTGAGGGGATGTAAACAATAACAGCAATCACGTGTCCAAACTCTCTGGGCAAGTAATATGGGCGCAGACTTACGCCAACAGTTCATGTCCCTGCAGCAAGTGGAGATTTTAACGTTTACATGTCCTGAGTTGCACCACTTTGTATTGACATAGAGAGCGAGTCCTCCTCCTTTCTTCTTTCCGCAGGTACTTGCGTCTCTGTCCGCTCTAACTGTGCTAAACCCGGGTAGCTCCACGTTAGCATCTGGGATGATAGACGTTAGCCACGTTTCACTAAAACACAGCAAGCTGCATTCTCTGTAGGTTCTGACATTTTCACCAGCACAGCCAGTTCGTCGATCTTATTTGGTAGTGAGTTTACATTTCCCAGAATCACAGAAGGCACCGACGGTTTATAACGCCATTTTCTCTCAAGTTGTCTCGATTTAATCTTATCTTTGCACCGGCTCGGCTGCCCCGATATGTCTTCTTACCTCGTCAGGTAAATAAGGAACCACACCGGCATAAGCATTTCTTCTCAGTGCTTTAAGCTGACTACTTGAATAGGCGATTCTCGGAGTGTAAAAATCCATGTCAAATAGTAAAAAGTGTCCAGGGAGCAATTCCACATAAAAGAAAGTGGTAGAAGTGATCAGTGAAATAGTAAAATAGAGATAAAAAGGTAAAAAGAAAGTCATATACGGAGCTGCTGGAAAGGCTGCCACTCGGATGCAGCGCCGGAAATAGAAAAAAATCATCGGTCTGCTTCTGCAATTGTGTGCACAGTTAGAAAACGGGAACTAATTGAGATAAGACACTGCTCAATAAGAGGAAATGGTTAATTTGTCGCTAAGTTTCATCCCATCTGTGTAAATGTGAACATTAACTGTTAAACTGTACAGAAACAAAGAACCCCATACAAATTGCCCTAAATCATCTCCTGCTGGTGCAAGGGCACAGCCAGACAACTTTTCTTTAGTTTACCTTTTATGGAGGCATGATTGGCTTCAAAATAAAATTTCATTCCGATATGATCGTAGGCTCTTAATATCTGTAAAAATACTATTGAGTCATGTGTGTAGTGTCTGGCAACACCTATCTCTTAACATGTGTAGCATCATTGTGCTTCTGTAATCGTTTGCATGTTGGCCAACAAAGTGTTTTATTCCTACTTTTGGGCACCCTGGTAGAAGAAATTTGTTTTGCATGCAACTGTAAAACAACTGTTGCACACCGCTTTACAAAAACAAACTGTTTTGAACGCTCAGAACTGTAACCCCACTTTTGTTCACCCACTGTATACCCAGTTGTACTTTAGATTGCTTATAAGGGGTGGGCAAAACGTGGTTTACAATTGTAATTCCAATAGCTTTATAAACACAATAGCTTTATTAACTTAATGTCACAAATATACTAATACAAATACAATGAAAGTCATAATACAAGAATAAACTGTTTCATGGAAACACATCTGTCAACCTACTTTTGCACACTGTGGTACAAGAATAAACTGTTTTGCATACTCCTAAGTTGAGAGGTGTGAGTCACTGCTTTGCACCCAAAGGACAAGGCTGAGTTTATGGGTTTCAGGAGAATGCACTTTATTCAACTAAGAGGAACAGCAAGATTATTTATTGCAGCAGGAGCTACCACTCTACTATACACAGACGCAGAAAACAGACAGGGCTGGAACCATGTCAGTAGCCAAGTTAGTGTTCCCCGCATCACCTATTGGGTGAGGAGGTGGTTAGATTGCCATTGCCTCTGTGGTGCTGTGAACCTGCAAGGTGCTGCAAAGTTGCAGGGCACTGTGAACTTGTGGTTGCCTTGGCAATGGACAAACAGCCCTCAGACGCTGTGATAAGAGACACGGGTACATCCAAAAAGGTTTGGGGCAGCCAGCCATGTATTGTGTTCAGGTTAAAATCCAAAACTGAACTGATTTCAGTTTGACGAGATGGGCTTTAAAGGCCATGATAGGAAGTGATGTCTTTGAGGCCAGAAGTGACATCCATGGTGCCGGAACTAGAAGTGACGTCATCGGAGGGTGGAGTGGAAGTGACATCATTCATGCTGTTAGTACCAAAGTGATGTCATCAGTAGCACCAGCACCTAGTGATTTCCTGGAGATAGTCTGCAGAGGATGAAGAGAGAAAGTAAGTGCAGCTTGCCACCCCCTGGTCTGGCATGGTACTATTATTTAGGCCCTCCTAGCTGCCTCCCAATCCCATGTGTGTGACATTAGTCAATAGCATATCGGCCCATTGGGGTGAGTCTCAAAAGTTTAAAAAAAAAAAAAAACTCACAAACTGTAAATCTACTTTTGTGCACTGATGTACAAGAATCAACTGTGTTGCACACTCACAACTGTAAAACTCCCTTTTTCTCACCCATCGTATGTATACCTGATTGTCCTTCGATTGCTAACAAAGGGTGGGCAAAAGTAGGTTTACAAGCGTTGTTCCAATATTCTCATTAACAAAATAGCTTTATAAACAAATTCAAAACAATAACATCATTAACATTAGTGTAATTTTTTTACTAGTATAAGTATTAACTGTTTCGCAAAAACACAACTGTCATCCTACTTTTGCACACCCTGGTACAAGAATAAACTATTTTGCACACTCACAACTGTAAACATTCTTATGCCACCACTGTACAAGTATCATCTTTGTGTTTCGAACACTCATAACTATTAACCTCCTTTTTACATACCCTCCGTATACCCAATTTTGCTTTTGCGGGGTGGGCAAAAATAGGTTTACACTTGTCCAATAACCTCGTTAGCACAATATAGCTTTATTGACTTTATGACATTGGCTTGAGTTAAATGTACTAATAAAAAATTATACAAGAATAAACTCTGTAAACCTACTTTTTGCACAGCATTATACAGAAATTGACTGTTATGCACACTCGCAACCGTAAACCTCCTTTTGCGCACCCACCTTATACCTGATTGTACTTCAATTGCTTAGATGGGTTGGCCAAAGGTTGTTGTCTCATTAACACAATACCTTTACTGACTTTATTGACTCAAAGCAATAACACAAATATACTAATAATAATACAAGAATAAACCCTGTTTATCAAACACAACTGTCAACCTACTTTTGCATACTGCTGTACAAGAATAAACTGTTTTTCACATACACAATAGTAAACCTTTGATATGGGACATATTGGATCTGACAAGGTGATTCATCTGGACAGAGATTTTATTGGCCTTACATGCAACATGAGATTAAAGGTTACGTAATTTGACAATGTGCCTGCATTAAGCAGAAACACCCTAGAACCCCAAACAAAGAGCACCTATGAGCTCTATTACTATGAGTGAAACTTTTGAACTGTTCTTGGACATTCTGCATCTTGAGCCAAGCAGGTTATGAATATGTTCTGGTTCTGATAGATCAGTTTGCTTGTTTTGCACAAGCATATGCCACTAATAGCAAACCTTGGAAAAACTGCAGCTGAGAAGATTTTCCAAGACTTTATCCCACATTTTGGCTACCCTGCAAAGCTGAACCATAACCAGGGGTGTGAATTTGAGCATAACTTCTTATTCCAGAGGCTCTGACAACTGTCTGGAATAGCTCACTCCTGCACAACCCACATAATCCACAGTGGAATCCAGTAGAACGATTCAATCAAACTCTGCTTCAGATTCTGTGTACCTTAGAGGAAAAAGTAAAAGTGGAAAGATTGCTTACCACAATTTGTGCATGCATGCAATTGTTCAAGACACAAATCAACTGGTTATTCTACTTTTTTTTTTCCCATGAGCTGTTTAATCTTACACCTGACAATGAGGATGCAGACAGAGGACTTTGTATGAAAATAAGCAACTAAGATGAAAGAAGCTTACCGGATGACTGTGGATAACAGTCGGAGTGCATCAGCAAAAGTTAAGCAGGGTTTAACCTGCGTACAATGAGGGTTTGCTATACTTCAACCAGGTGACAGAGTCCTAGTCAGAAACCTGTCAGAGAGGATGCCCAGGAAACCTGTGCCTACTAGGAAAAATAGGTATGTCGTATTACAGAGAGAATTAAAGACAGCCCAGTGTACAAGGTACAGCCAGAAGCTGGTAGCAGAACACCCCAGATACTCTCTGCAACCTCCTACTGCCTGTCATTGACTTACCTGTTGAAAAAGACATTAAATTGAACACAGTGAAAAGGAAAATGCAGAGACCAGCAAAAGAACAAATAACGAAACAGAAGACCCAGGGTCTGATCACACCGATGAGGAAGCTGAAACTTCATCTGACCTCCGCTGCTTGCCACCTTTTCCTGCACATGTCAGATCTGAGGTCACAGAGCCTGAGTCATGCTCCAGGCTCTGAGCCAAAGCTGAGAGTTCTACCCTGAACAACAAGAACCATGACAACCTGACAGAAATCCACAGCAAGGAACATCAATGGAACAGGGACAAGGACTGTTTGGGACACACTAGGCACTGAATCAAAGACCTAGCCTTTAGAGCAAGATGTCAGGAGACATCAAAAAAGTAGGTGTAGCTGTGTTTTCCCAGAATTACCAAAGTTTAGCAGCTTCAACTCAAAAAATGGGATTCAACAAAAGCCTGATGTGCAGAAATGATTCCACAGACAAAATTTCCTCTTGGTGCAAGCCATTTTTGAAGTATTGGCAAATACTCATTTGTCCTTCTTTTCTAAAACAAACCAGCCATGTATTGAATTTGTTTCCAACGTCTTCTTGGGTATGGTTCATTTTCTGAAATGAGTTGAGGTGGTATTTCAGGTTTTGTCTTCAGCAATAACAAGTGATTGGGTGTGAGTGGTTCCAAATCATTTGGGTCATCTGATGTCTTTGTAAGGGGTCTGTTATTGAGTATTGATTCCACTCTACACATCATTGTAGGATGGTTTTCATCATCAAGTGTTTGTTGGTTTAATGTTGAATTTAAAATCTTCCTTATGATTCTAATCTGTCTTTCCCACATTCCACTTTGATGAGAGGCTGATAGTGGATTGAAAATCCATTTGATTTGTTCTTGCATCATAGCGTCGCTGATTTTTTTGTGTTCCAATTTTTTTAATAGCTTCTTGTAGCTCTCTTTCTGTTCCAACAAAATTTGTTCCATTGTCTGAGCACATGATTTTAACTTGTCCTCTTCTATCCGTAAATCGGAGTATGACTTGGATACAAGAATCAGTGTTTAAGCTATGTGCGATCTCTATGTGCGCAGCTCTGGTTGTTAAACATGTGAAGATTACTCCGTACCTCTTGACTAGACTTCTTCCTTTGTTGACTAGGAAGGGGACAAAATTATCGGTGGTTAGTTGGGTGCTAGGTGATCTTCTGGCAAATCTGCCATTGTTTGCTCACCTACTTTTGCATTGTATCTTCTGCACGTTGTGCATTTTGAAATTATTTTTCTGATAGCCAAATTCGCTTGAGGTATCCAATATTTCTGGAGTAATTGTGCGAGCACATAGTTGTGCCCACAATGTACGATATGTTTATGAAGGTGCTGCAATATGAGAGAAGCAACATGTGAATGCTTGTGTAGAATTGCAGGATGTTTAGCTTCTTCTGGCATTGCAGCTTTGCAGAGTCTTCCTCCAACTCTTAGTATTCCATCTTGTATTATCGGGTCGTGTTTATAGATTTGACTGTTCTTTTTAACACAAGTCTTTTTCTTTAGAGCTTTTAATTCTTCTGGAAATTCTTGCTGTTGACTTAGACAGATAAGCTCTGTTTCGACTTTAACTAAGTCATCTAGAGAAATTGGACTTGGTTTTAAAGGCAGTTTATACCTTTTCATGTGCTTTGTGATGAGTGATTTTTGTTCTTCTGGATTGCCTTTAGTCTGACTGGCTTCTAGTTGAAATGTTTTTCTTTCATTTCTTAAGTGCAACAGTATGTCTTTAAACTTGAGGAACCAAGCCACTGCTTTCTTCAAGCAATGCCAATCTGAAAAGTAAGTGATTAGTTTGTTGATGGGTTCGGTTGCCTCCTCTATTCTTGTCGTGTTAACTATACAAATTTTAACTTCTGGATCATCTTCAAAAAGTGAATCATTCAGTTGATCTGGTCTTTTTGGCCACTCACGTTCTGACTTTAATAAGAACCTTGGACCATGTGACCATGTAGTGCTTTTGAGAATGATTTCTATGCTTAGCCCTCTAGATGCTTGATCAGCTGGGTTAAGGACAGATGTGACATACCTCCACTGTGAAGGTTGTGAATGATCTCTGATCACAGAGATCATTTTAGCAACAAAGGTCTTGAATCGAGTGCTTTCATTTGAGATGTATTTTAGCACCATGGTGCTGTCCGTCCAAAATGTAGATTCTTGTTAAGGGCATTTGAAGCTCACCTTTAAGCATTTTGTCCATTTTTACTGCCACAATGGCTGCTGTCAACTCCATTCTTGGAATCGTGACCTGCTTCAATGGTGCAACTCTTGACTTGCCCATCAGGAATGAACAATGCCTTTTGCTCTCTTCATTGGTTAAGACAAGGTAAGTGACAGTGCCATATCCATCTTCACTAGCATCTGCAAAATGGTGCATTTGTGCTGTCTTTATGGTTTCAAACCCGGCAGGTTTGAAGCATCTGTTCACTTTATAGTCTGTAAGTAACTTCAAATCATCCATCCATTTTTTCCATTTCTGAATGTGTTTGACTTCTACTTCCTCATCCCACCCGAATTTCTCTTTGCATAAGTCTCTTAGAATAAGCTTTGCTGGCAGTAAGGCAGGTGCTAGAAAACCAAGTGGATCGTAAACTGAGCTAACAGACAGGATACCACTCCTTGTAGCGGGCTTGTTTTGCAACTTAATCTGAAATTTGAAACTGTCCATTTCTATGCACCAGGGCACGCTCTGTGGGAAGGAGTCTGTGGCTCAAATCTAAATCTTTGTGTTCATGAGCTTTGTTTTCTTCAGGTATGGACAATAAATCTGTTCTGTTGTTACTCACCCACTTAGTCAAATGGAGTCCCCCTTTAAGGCATAGAGCTTGGAGGTCTTTTGCCAGCTTTATTGCTTGTTCTTCTGTTGTCACTGACTTTAGGCAATCATCCACGTAGAAGTTGTTGAACATCTTCGGCTGTTCTACGCAAAGCATAAGAAGCACAACTGGGTGAAGAAGTAGCACCAAAAAGATGTACTGTGTCATTTTGAATCTTCTAAGTCTTTACTTAGATTGCCTTCAGGCCACCATAGAAAACGTAAAAGATCAGTGTCTTTGTCTGGTATCTTAACTTGGTAGAACATTGACTTAATGTCTGCCATTAAGGCTACTGGCTCCTTTCTGAATCTTGTAAGGACACCAATGAGTGTGTTAGTTAGGTCAGGGCCTTTTAGTAATTGTTCATTAAGTGAAATCCCCTGGTAGGTGGCAGTGCAGTCAAAGACCTCTCGAATCTTATTTCTCTTTGGATGATACACACCTGATGTGGGATGTACCACACTCTGCCTTCATTGCAATTCAGGCTTTCTTTGGGTACCTTAACAGCATAACCATTGTCTATAATGTCTTAAATGAAGGCTTTATAGTCTTCGTGGAAACCTGACTTTTGCTCAATTTTCTTTTGAGTCCAATAACATGATGTTCAGCAATACAGCAGTTATTTGGCATTTTCATTGTTTCATCCTTCAAGGGTAAATTTAAACAATAGTGGCCACCTACCAGTCTTGCAGATTCTGAGGCTATATGCATGAACTTGATGTCTTCCTGTGACATCTTCTCCTTTTTTTCATAGCTGCGCTCTGGAAAATCTGTGTTATACTGTTGCAGCAACATATCTTCAATCTCTGTTATTGACACACGATTGATGGAATGTTTAGAAATCTTACCACTTTGTTTTGTGAGGTCATCTATCTCTTTGTATGGTCCACCAACTACCCATCCAAGTGCAGTCATCATGGCGTGAGGTCCACCTCCTTGGCTAGGTACAATTCGTGACTGCTTGAAGATTTCTGGGTAGTTGATTCCTATTAAAAGATCAATATGAGATAGACGTACCTCTTTAAGATATGCCCACTTATTGATATCTTCTTGTTGTGGAATACTTTCTCTGCTCACTGGAATGGAGACCTGTGTGAAGACCTTTGGCAAATCAATATATTCAACATCATTGAGACCACAGACTTGTAAATCTGATAAGACAGAACATTGGGTTAACATCTTTGAATCGCCATCATAATTACTCATAGTTTTGAGGAATACTTGCGTCCTTCCCCCTTGAAGGCTCAATTGTCTCTGGAGCCTTTCAGTGCAAATTGTTACTGTACTGCCAAGGTCTATAAAGGCGTATGTTTCTACATATGTTTCACTTTTCTTAGATTTTACCTTAACAGGAACTACCTGAAGTACGCATTCTTCTCCCGCCCCAGTAATGGCACAAGTTCCAGTCTCGGTGTCCATTTCAGTAGATGTTGCCACACTAGCCGTAGCTTTAGATACTGCTCCACTGTCCCTTTTAATGTGCAGGATATCTGGGTGCTGTAAGGAACATGTCTAACATTTCATTCTTTCTTTACAGTTCTTACTTAGATGACCCTGTTTGAGACAGTGAAAACATAAACCTTTAGATTTTAAAAAGTCAGTTCGTTCTTTATGTGGCAGTTCTTTGATTTTTCTATATTCGGGCTGAGGATATGCTGGCCACTGCAAAAGGCACAAGGTTTTTCAAATGCACATGTATCGTTAACAGTCATTAAGACAGAGATTTCTTGAGTCTCCTTTTCAGCAGCATCAGATATATTTGTAGTGAAAATATTTCCTGATTTCTGTCCATACTTAAGAGGAGATCTAATTTTGTCATTTTTTTCCTTTTTCTCTTCGTCGCCATAAACAGGATGCATAAATTTCTTAGTCTGTTTATGTAAAAAGACAGATCGTGAATGTCGATCTCTATCTTCTTCATCCTTAATTTCGTAAGCTACGTCTCTAGCCACTTATCTCGTAGAGAATATCGGAGCTTTGAGAGAATAGTACGGATATTTTCATTGCTATTGAATGCTGCTTGATTTCTTGCTTTAGTCATGGAGTCCATACATTTATCAAGAAAGGTTGCATAATCTCTCAAGGCTTCCCCATCATTTTGTTTTATTTGAGGCCACTTCAAAGCCTTTCTTACATATGTATCTATTACTTAATGCTTGGTTGCCATAGTAACGCGTTCACGCTGCTTTCTGGCCTTTTCATATCCTTGATCTGGTGCCAATCGTGTACACCCTTCAATCATTTCTTGGGCTGGTCCTCTTGTATATTGAATCAAATAATCTAATTTATCTTGCGGGTCTACTAATATATCACCTGCAGCGTGATTGAAGGTTCTGAAAAATTTTACATAAGGTAGTGGGTCACCTGAAAATAAAGGGACCTGTCTGTGTGGTACTTCACCACCCTGCGCCGTAGGTGTTGGAGGTACTGGAGCAGGTGTTATTTTTTGATCAGTTAACGATCTAGCCATTTCAGTAATTGCCCTTTGACATTCAGTTTGATTTTTCTGATGTTCGATTTGATTCGCGCTAGCACATTTAGTATGTCATCCAATTTTCTGGAGCTCTGTGTGCCTGTTATTGCGCTAGTTGTGGGTTGTTCCTGTCTTTCCGCTTTAAGTTCATGTAACATTTGTAGGATACTATCGAGTTTCAATTGTTCAATCAACACTGCTGTAGAAGATGATGATGTGGCAGTGGTTTTCTGGGCTAAAGAATCAAGTTTAATATCGAGAGCCCGTTTTAACTGAGGAGACGTATTTCGGGTTTTTGACTTTGAGCGATCTCATTCTTGTAAAAAGCATCTCATCAAATTGATTAACTAGCAGTTCATCAGATGTGTGTGTTAACAGTCTATTTGTGTCTTTCAGCCATGCTGCTGTGGCGACAGTAAATTCATTCCATTTCTTAGAGCTTTCCACAAATGTCTTTTTCTGTTTCTTAATCGCTCCCTCCTTATTTAACGTAGATATTAGCTTTTCATGTAACTCCTCTATCTCTCTGTGTGTCACACAAAAATCTTCAAATCTTTTTGCTACTATTAAATGGTTTCCTGGAATGTCTTTAAGACTTTCGATTTTAGTTATGAACACTGAAAGCTTATCTTTCCTCTGACTTATATGATCTTTAAGATCTCTAATTATATTTTCTGACTTCAAATCTGTACTCAGATCAATGCCAATTTCACTTGAGCTCTGTTTAGACATTGCCATGACAACAGTTCGAGCAAATGACAGGATGTTTCTTGACGACAATTTCATCACAATAGGAACGTTCCAACAAAGCAGATTACTTCCTCATAACGAGGCTTCAATGACTCCGGCTAAAGCACATCCGATCATCCAAAATGTCTTTTTCCAAGACGACCTTTTATAATATCACAGTCTCTCAAATCTTCTCAAGGTACGACGACCTTGCTTTCATTTACAATCATGCTAAGGTAGTAGATAAGAGCACAGTGCCTTCTGAATGATTCAGTTCTTTTCAATTACGAATTCTGGAGAAGACGTGTCCTCCTTACTTGGATGGTAGATTCCAGTCCAAGTTCAGGCCTTCAGATAGCAAGTTTACCAAAATTACCAAAGTTCAGCAGCTTCAGTTCAAAAAATGGGATTCAACAAAAGCCTGACACACACAAATGATTCCACAGACAAAATATCTTCGTTTTTGAAAGTTTAGTTAAGTTTTGAAGTAAAACAGTTAACACAAAAAAGGAAAATTAAAATAGCAAAAAAGGAAAAATTAATGTTAAGAAAAGTTCAGTTCTAAGCTTAATCTTGTTACATCTCAAATCGTTACTATTTACTTAACATTTCTGAACCATTTCAAAACGGTGAGAAAACTGTATGCTTATCCCATTTCTAACTTAAAAAATGGGTTTTTCAAGTCCCTCTTTACTAGGACTCGTTCTTACCACAACTGAGCGTATTATCACACTGTTTCTCAGTTACAGTAAGAAGGTTCTATCTCTTGCTAACTTATAGGGGGAAAAGACTATACCATAAGTTGTGACTATAAAAGAAATGTATATTCTTTTCAAATTAAGCAAACAATATGAGTTTAACTCAAAACTTTAACTTTCTAAGATTGGCTATTACAGTAGGGAAAAGTGTAATGGGTTAGAAATCCAGTGTTTTAAAGAATGGGCAAATTAGCAGAATTTACCAGGAAAAGGTTATTATTGATGACTATCTACAGGACCTAAATATTTACTTGTCTTGCAAAAGAGACACCTGCGTTGAATAATCAGACTACTTTGATTAGTATCTAATCCACATACAATATGGTGATACAGTACTGCCAGCTTCCTTTGAAAATTAACAAGTTCTAAAGTCATTGGTTTCTAATAGGTACTTGATAACTGACACCAATAGTATTGTTGAACCAAAGTAAATGTAATTACACTATTGTTTTGCAGAGAAAATTGGCATTTACCATTGTTTAACTGATTGTCATGTTGACCAATTCAGAGATTAAAGCATTTATATATATCTGGGTAAATGAAAATACAATATATGGTGAGAGATTCCTGACTGGCGCCTGCTTCTTTGATACTTCCCCTAGGCCTAGAGTTGGTAACTGAGGCAAGCCATGGAGCAAGACTATAATGAAGGTAGGAGAAATTTTATAAACATTCAACTAAAGATGGACTGTATTTACTTTGCCTTACTATGTGCCAGACTATATGACTAAACTGTGCACCCTTATCAGTTTTTTTTCTTTAATGGTTTTTGCAACCTTGTTACATGGTCAAATTTAACCACAAAAGCTGAAAGTATTCCTGTCCATTATCAATATGCAGTGGTTTTAAAAAAAGACAAATGTTACTTTTTCAACAACTTGACCTTTATAAATCATAAAGCTTCATACCAAGTTGTGAAGAACAACAACACAGTACTGGGGAGATCTCCAGGATTAAACAGCCCAAACCCCTGGATAATCATTAAGGATTTGAACTGGTTCCTGGTATGGAGTCGCATCTGTCACAGACCAACCGTGCCTACAGTTCTGCTGTGGACAAGTATCTGTCCTGAACAAACAATGTCTATACAAAGAAATCACAAAACATGCTTTTTGGGAATGTTCCTTTTCACGTGAAGTGTGAACTGAGGGGTCATTCCTATGGCCTGAATTATTGAGCTCATAAGAAAAAAGAACCAATGTTTGGAACTGGTTTGACAAAGGTTAAGAAGTGTTCTCATTTTGTTTTTTGGTTAAATATCAGCCTCACTAAGTTGGAGCATATAAGAATCATGAAAAGTTCTCCTCCAATATAATAAAGATAATGTAAAATGGGTCATGGGATGTGTTAGGAAGGAAATACAAGACTGCATAAAGGGTGTTAGAGAATTGGGCTTCACTGCTGTCAAAGAACAGTGGAAAGAATGTATTGTATAATCCTTCCTGTCCTCTATTCATGTACTATGATTCTGTGATAAAAGTTAACTGTCCGTGCCTCGATTGTATGTACATTTGCACTATATTTTTTCATGTTGGAACTTGAATATAAAATTATTAAAATCTTTCAGGTTTAATATCTGTATATTGTGCAAAGACACTGTAAATGCCAACAGGAACTGGTTGTCTGCTGCTGGTGCAACTACAAGTTTACAGGTTTCCAGTGAAGAGACAAAACAACTGTTACCCTCTGATTGATGCAGAGAACATTTAAATGTGGCTGTTCACCTGCCTATGTGCTCACTTTGTCACTTTGTTTGTGCAGGAAGGCTATTGTTTTGATCTGAGGAGTGAATGCAGGATGACATCATAGTTGCATGCTGCATGTGTTTGACATCTCCCATTTGGATAAATCTTTATCATGATGATCCTGTCTTGAAAACAAACCTTTTTTTTCCCCAAAACCTGAACTCCCTTCCTCCTCCCTTGTGCAAGTCTGTGACCCACACAACACAATATTAAATTGATTTTTAGCACAAGGACATGGAATTGGCAGCTTGGGGCATCGACCTGGTATTGCAGTACCTCCAGGAATGGCAAACTCCTTCCTTTGCTGATAAGCAATGGCTGGGGCTTAGCTAAGGGGGGGGCGGGATTCAGGGGAATAGTAGGCTGTCTGGAATTCTTCAAACTGACCGACTGGTAGTAAAACTTCATGTATTTGCTGGCTGTTATGAATTTGTAGTGCTTCCTACATTTCAGTAGATGTCAGGCAAGAGCCAGGATTAGAAAGCTGTCATCATGGGTGAGTTCATTCATGCCACATGACCATATCATGCAAATAGTTTCTCTGTTTTCTATTTATTTCTAATTTAAGTTACTAGTTTAGTACCTCTCATACTGTGCTGCTCATGATTTAAGGGGGGGTGATCATCAAGTTTTTATTTGTGTTTAATAGCCCCTTCCCAACCCCCCTTGGATTTCACATGGTGGTGCCCTCTAATGAAAATATAGGCCTTTTAGAAAGTGTCCAAGTGAAAAAGATGTGAGTGTAGCTTTCTGGCTGTCTGTTGCCGATGCAGAGCCCCCTACATTGGAGACCTTGTTCTCCCAGCCACGGTGTTCCTTCTCCTATTCATCTTCCACCTTGAAGAGGTGAGAACTTGGTGTCTTGCAGGATATCTGGTGCCATCACTGTTTCTCCATTGCTGTCTGCTTGCTTTTGTGTGGGCTGTGTGCAGCTCTGGGCAGGGATTAAGTTTCTTTTCCTAATGCTGGTCTATTTTTGCACCAGTAAATGAGAATATGCAATGCTCCCTGAGGTACTGCAATACAGAGCAAGCCCCTATTCCATCTCCCTGCTCCAAAAATTAATTTAATACATGGTCCCCAGATAGGAGACATATCAGATGTTAAACTGACAAGTATAGATTTTTATTTGACAAACAGGCAAAACCATACAATCTACAGAAATTGTCAAAACATGACTGGGAGTACCTTTTTACAAAGCAAGTACAATTGTTATAGTTTAAACATTCTCCAGCTAGCATACATTACACACCCGATATGAAGTTCTCTACTATTAATTTTAATATCATTTGCATTCACTCTCCCAGCCCTAATATATCTTTCCACGTTTCTTTGGCTCAGGAAAACCTATTTTTCTACATCATGTTTTACCTTTGAACCGATTACTTTGTTCACTCTTTTGATGATAGTCTCCACTGTCCTGACTTTGCAGTGTTGGATCAAAACATATCGAGCCAAGCAAATTTCTGACTTCACTACACTCAAAAACAAAATAATGAGGAATTATGTCCTCACTGGAATAGCACTTAGACCTACAAAATTCAGCATCATATTAGTCATAGTCAAGAGCAACCTACACTAGCTTAACAATATTTGAGTTGTGTCTCACATTGACTCCACCTAATGACAATCCCAAAAGCCATGCCTAATGGACTTATCTTCCCCACAACCTATCCTTGGACACTTTGGATTTCTGGTCATGTTTTGTGGAAGAATAATTTTAGGGTAACACAGTGTGGACGAAGGTTCAAACAATTAGCAGGCAGACACCAATTCTAATAAGCAGAATCTTTTATTTCTGACTTCTTGGTGAGCAGAGCGGCTTTTCCTTACAGAGAGAAAATGCAAGGAAGGCCCCCGACAAGGGGGGTTCAGCTGCATTTATAACAAAATCTTCAAAGAGAATGGTTAGAAAAAAATAGAGCAGTTCCATCCAAGGCCACAGAACATTCTTTACAAAATTTGTTGATTACAACGGAAAGCATAAATTCTAGTCTTATATTTGGAATGAAGCTTATCAGAAAACTTGTCATATGTTTGGCATCTTACTTGGACAATAACCAGACACTGCTTGAGACAAGCCGGAGAGTGGCTGAGAGCTGCATTCCACAGCTGGAAGCACACTTCTGTTAATAATAATACCTAGCCACACAGAGAACATGCAGATTTTCATACAGAAGCTAGCAATAGATTTTAAATTCCATTCCACATTCCCCCCTTTTTAAACTTAAAAGTTTAAATAATAAGAGAGTTTAAGCTAAACAGTCCAGGTCGAATGAAGACTGGGAAGAGAATTGGGCCTGGGAAAGAAGATGCATGCTTTCTGTGTGGAGGAAATAAGCTTTAGTTATTGAGGCAGTGAAGAACTTCTGGATAAAATAACGGATTAACGGAATAAGACAACAGCAAATCAAAAGAATAACAGTTAAAGCAACTAAAAGGGAAACAAAAATGGATTTGAACCATTGGCCCCAAGAGCCAAAAGTGGATATAAACCATTCATCAAGAGGGTATCGATGCCTGAGTTTTCAGCCAATTCTAGGGAGAGAGCGGTCAGACCAGCGAGGGCACGGGTAATGGAACCATCAGGGGCAGTATTATTCGGAATGTACATACAGCAAGCATCTGCAAACATAGCACAAACACCACCTTTTTCAGCTAGAAGCATATCTAGTGCTAGGCGATTTTGCCAGGTCATAAGGGAGGTTTTATCTAATTGCTCATGTATTCCTTCAACAGCTTCTTTAGTAAAATTCAGGAAACGCTGTTGATTGTAATATAAATAATTTATCCAATCCACATTTTTATTGATAGTGATTATGGGAAAAAGAGATTCAATACCAGCAGCTACTTGATCTCTTGCTTTAAATTTGTTAGGGACACCTCTAGGCACACCTATTGAGTCAATATACACACCTGCACCATGTAATGAGAAATTTGCAACAGATGCTAAGGATCTACGAACACGATGTAAACGGGGAGAGGATGGAGGTTGTTGGCCATGAAGGGGAAGGAGACAGAAAGGCATGACCAATTGTACAAGGGCACAGGTACCAGTCCATTCAGGTGGGAGTATGTCCAGTAATTTAGATCTTCGGCACATCCACCAGACATCCGCACGGGCGGTGGCGTGGGAGGTGAACCAACTAAGGGAAATGTTATTGGGGAAAAAGGTAGAGGCATTGATAGAGACGTTGTAAGTAAAGGAGCACCAGGGGGAGGGAAGGGAGCCAAGGCATTCTTCTTAGGGACGGCTCGAGTGAAACAAGTGTAATTGCCAATATAGGGACGGAACATAGGGGGAGTCATAGGTTGAATGGGGGGAAAAAGGGTATGCAAGGTATGACATTTGGGATTCGTTGGAGGGAAAGCGGTGGTGAATAGGTAAAGCAAGCAAGAAAGGCCAGTGGGGTCTGAGGGATCAGTTAAGGGAAATGGGGTAGTGGCAAGGTGAGGGCGTGCAGTGGCACATGCATAACAGTTGGATTGGTTTATCTGTCGCGCAGAATAGAGGACCCACTGCAGCCATCGGTTCTGGTCACCGTATCCAGTTTCTATGGAGAATGTAGAGGAAAGGGTGGTGATATTTAGAGGTTGTGCGGGTAAGTCGTCAGGAGGAGGTGTAGCAGAGATATTTGAGCTAAGTGAGATAAAAGCTGGTTGTGTCTCTGTTACCTGTATAATAAATTTTCCAAGGAGATCTGCACCAGAAACACGGGCCCCTAATATATAGATTCCTTTATCATGATATGAGGGTCTTTTATAGTGATAATCAAAGGATTACAAGTTTCTGCCTTACATTCATGAATTGGGGTAAACCTTGATTTAATTATAAAAAAACCTTGTTTTTAAAATCATGTTCCTGGGCTTCCCACGGATTATACCCCCAGTCCTGGTCGCCAGTGCTTGCAAACACATCACTCCAGCTTGAACATTCAGATAGACTGGAGGAGAAATTCAAATCAGTTTTTGTACCTGAGTCGGGTCACACAAACATATTTTTCAGACAATCTCCATTTTTCTTGTCCACTGGACTCACAGGAGCAATGGAACAAAAGTCAATCTGGAACGAGGCAGTTTTCCCTATTTGGAAAGTTAACGTGGGAAAGTCCCCATGTATTTGCTTCAATTGGTGAGTCCGATGGTCACCACCTGTTTGTCCTTGTCCTAAAGTCAGATGGATAAAAAAAGATTAAGACTAGCAAAGCTATGAATGCCATTTTTTGCAATGCGACACGTGAATCCAGGCGGGAAGTCCTTGACTTTAACGGCGTGAGGTGTGGATAGCAACACTTGGAATGGTCCCCTCCAGCGAGGTTGATGCCAGTGCTTCCTTCGGGTGTCTCTGACCAGTATCCAGGTTCCCAAGGGAATCTGTGACTCCGTTGGTGGAGGACTAGTTCGCCAAGCCTGGTTAACCTGCTCGTGGACCTCCTTCAGGGATGCTCGGAGACCTGTAAGACTGGAAAGAAGATCATTGTCCACAGTATGCAGATTGACATTGCCAATGACCATGCCAACAGGCATGGGTCGTCCGGTCAGAATTTCAAACGGCGACAGTCCCAACTGCCGGTGTGTCCTCCCTCTCAATCCCATTAAGGCCAGAGGTAAAGCGTCAGGCCAGGTTAAATTCGTCTGCTCACAGATCTTAGCCAATTTAGATTTCAGGGTGCCATTGCACCTTTCTACTATACCTCCGCTTTGAGGGTGGTACTTGCAATAGTGATGCACATTTATCTGGAGCCAAGTGGTCAATTCATTTATTACAGAGTTCACAAAATGGGTACCATTATCAGTCTGCAATTTTTGTGGTATTCCCCATCTTGGAATGATTTCTTTTATCAAGGCTTTTGCCACAGTTTTTGCATCTGCATGTTTGGAAGGAAAGCTTCCACCCATCGGAGAACACATCGACAATTACCAAGCAGTATCGGTACCCTTTAGATGGTGTTAGTTCAATGAAGTCCATTTGAAGATGTTCGAATGGACCCATTGGGTTAGGTGTGACAGCGGGACTTACCTGAGTACCTTTACCTACGTTAAATTTTTGACATAGTGCACAGCGTCTGCAGAATTGCTCTGCATACGTAGAGAAGCCTACGGCTTCCCAATGTCTCTCGACATCTTGAATCATGGCATCCTTTCCGGCGTGGTCCAGGCCATGTGTGATTTTTGCCATACCTGGAAAAGAAGCTTTTGGAAGGAAAGGTTTGTTATTTTGCTTGTGAGTCCAGACCCCATCAGAGAGGAATCCTTCTTGGGACCATTTTCTCTTTTCTCTGTCCGTGGCTGCACTCTGTAAAGAGATTATTTGATTATCAGCGTCTTTGTCATCTTTCTGTTGAAATAAAAAAATTGGTGTGTTATTGTAGGCAGCCTGTTTAGCAAAGTAATCAGCCAGGTCGTTTCCTTTGCTGACAGGATCTTGTTTCCCAGTGTGGGCCTGGCATTTAACTATTGCCAGTCTTGATGGTTTTATTATAGCTTCGAGGAGGGATTCGACTAATTTCTGATGTTGGATGGGCTTACCAGTACTGGTTTTAAATCCCCTTAATTTCCACAATGCTCCATGATCATGGCAGACTCCAAAAGCATACCTGGAATCTGTATAAATGGTTCAATTGTGACATTAGACAGAGTACAGAGTACGTTTTGATAGTGTATTGCCCTAGCAGTAGTGAGATGTGAAGTTTTGGCCTGTACTAAAATGGAGTGTACAGCGTGAGGCACCTTTACTGTTAGGGGGCTCATGAGCACTATATCTGTACTGGCTAGCACGGCTTCTGTTGTGGCTGCTACTGCTCTGAGACAGGTTGGAAGTCCCTTAGCCACTGGATCCAATTTTTTCGAAAAATAGGCTATTGGCCTTTGTTTTTCTCCATGGAGCTGTGTTAGTACTGCATTCATATATCCCCCCTTTTCGTCCACGAACAAAGTGAACGGACGAGAATAGTCAGGAGCCTAACGCTGGCGCAAGAGTAATGCACTTTTAAATCACACAGAGCCTTCTCAGCCTGCTCATTCCACTGTATGCGCCAGAAAGAGGAAGGTCAGCAGTGTTAGCTAGACTTTGCAAAGGCTGTGCTCTTTCAGAAAAATTTAAAATCCATTGTCGACAGTAACCTAAAATGCCCAATACAGACATAACCTGTTGTTTTGTGACCGGTCTGGGCAGGTTTTGAATAGTGGTTATGCGGTCTTTTGACAGAGCTCTGGTACCACAAGTGATGTCATGCCCCAAATATTTGACAGTGGTTTGAACTAGCTGCAGCTTGGCCTTAGAAACCTTGTGCCCATTTTCTGCAAGATACTTGAGCAATAATTCGTATCTTGTGTGCATGCTTTCTCTGTTTCACTACAGAGTAATAAATCGTCGACGTACTGTATCAATGCACTTCCCCTGTCAGGCCAGAAGCCTTCCAGGTTTTGAGCAAGCTTGGCCGTATACACAAGGAGCCTCTGTATAACCTTGTGGCATAACGGTCCATGTCCAACGGCGGTTTTGAAAAGTAAAAGCAAACCAAAACTGAGAATCAGAATGTACAGGAATAGAAAAGAAAGCATTTGCTAAGTCAATAACTGAGAAATAACGTGCAGATGGAGGGATTGTAGACAGAATAGTGGAAGGATTAGGCACATCGGTGCTCTAGGAAAGATAGCAGAATTGACTTGTCTGAGGTCTTGGACAAAGCGCCAAGAGCCATCAGCTTTCTTTACTGGCAAGATAGGAGAGTTTACAGGAGAATATTTAATAGGAATTATAGCCCCCTTTTCAACGAGATCTTTATGTACAGCAGCAATTCCGAGTTCAGCCTCGGGAGAGAGAGGATATTGCGACGGAGACGGAAGGAGGATTTTGGAAAGATTACTAGAGGTTCACAATTTGCTATTCTGCCAAAATCATTTTTCCCTTGAGACCACAGTGTATCAGGAATCGAAGAGAGCCATGGAATGCTATCAGTTTGCAATGAACATAAAGAGAGACGGGTGACACAGGGAACGAACGACTGGCAGATCAATCTGAATTAGTACTTTAGTAACTAGATGGTCTGAGGTGTCAAAAATACCGCTTAACGTACAGCCAATCAGTTCTATTTAGACATTTTTTAACCCAGTCCCCAATTTCAACCCAGTGAATGGTGTCAGATTTAGCCAGAGAGACATGGGGCACTGAACCACCTAGATAGAAAATACTTTGTGAACATGTGAGGTGAACTGACGCAGCAGCTTTAGTAGATGAAACAAAAATACATGGAATGTGCAAAGTTTCAGGGCATGTGCTGGAGGAAAGAAAAGATTCTAACCAAGGAGTGTCTACTTCAGCCGGGAAATATTGGGCAGTACAATGCAGGGTGTCCGGGACTTGTAAGTGGGGAAATAGGCATGAGGGGAAAGAATGAAGGGCTTTCAAGAGGAGGGTGTGTGGTGAGATGTCAAGGGTCCATGCAGCAAAAGAGGGCTGGGGTGTGTAGTTTGGCATAGGAGCTTAGGAATGGAGCAGTAAAATCCTTGTTTAGTTAAAGAAATTGAGACTGACAATTTAGTCATAAGATCCCTTCCCAGCAAGTTCACAGGGCACAAATGATTTAACAGGAAGCGATGAGTTAATGGAGAGCTGTCGGTGCTGAGTTGCACTTGCAGAGGCTTTGAAACTAGTAGCGTGTGTGGTTGTCCTGAAGCAGTGAGAACCTTCACAGTGTCTTTCGAGGCAGGGACCTCCAACAGCGATAAAGTGGAGCGTGTGGCTCCTGTGTCCACAAGAAAGACAGTTTCTTTGCCGTTTACTATTAAAGTCAATAAAGGATCAGTATCAGCATGACGAGTAAGCAAAGGAAACTGGAAAAAGTGGCTGGTGGTCCCTGCTAATTCCTAGGACCAAGGAATGTCATTGGGCTCAGGGAGAGGGGGTGACTGGGCGCTTGTGTGGGTAGTTGCGTCTGAAATGTCCAAGTTCACCGCAGCCGTAACAGGCATATGACGCTGGCGTCTGCTCCGAAGGGTCAGGCATCTGAGCGAAAGGATTATTAGGGCTTGATAATTGGAACCCTCGTCCTCTCCGCCCTCGCCTTCCAAAGAAATTTCTGCCCCTCTCCCCTAGCCGGATCAGTTCCACCAGTATAGTAATTTAGTTGTGCAGCCAACAGTTTGGTCTGTGTGTCTGACTCTTTTAATTTAGTCTGTCTCTCAGCATGCTCTGCATGACGCTTGACTTCCTCGAACGTAGCGCTTTCCCAGCCTATGCAAGACGTGCGAACTTTGCTTTGAATATCACTTCTCAGTCCCGAGACAAAAGGAGGCACTGCAGCACGAATTCTATCGTTTTCATTGTCTAGCCCAGAGTGATTAGCCATCAGATCTTGCAACCGGTGAGCCCATTCATCCACTGTCTCGTCTTTTTTCTGCTTAGCGGCTGAAATTAGTGACCAGTCTGTGCCCTTTTTATATTTTTCTGCCAGGGCTCCTTTCAAAGGCTCCCACTGGCCGAGGAAAGGACCTTCATTCCGGGCCTCGGAAAGAGCTTCATTCCAACGCCAAGGGGCACCGTTAAGATCACCGTGATTTACAGTTGCCCATGTGGTGCCCAGCTTTCGGCGGAGCACCTGTGTCCACTCTGCAGCATTTGGTTTATACATGTCATCAAGCTGCTGTAACTGTTGCACAAATTTCAGTCCACCGACCGTTTGGGGTCGGGCAGTTCAGACACCACATCCTTTAATTCTTGAATGTCCCAATTTGGTGAATCATTACGGTAGTGGGATTATTATTGCCTGGGGTTGTGGGATCATGTCGGGGTTGGGGACTTCAATGAGGGGCAAGAGAATGTTGGGCCAGAAGGTTTAGGGGAGCGAAGGGGAAGTAAAACCGCCCATAGGTTTAGAGCGGAGGGTCTGACTTCTCGTGCGCTGGGAGACAGATGACTCTTCTGGTTTCTGCCATTGCAACCCAGTAGCACCTTGTGAATGATCTGAATCATCTTCCTCAGGGTCAATATGTGAGGACGGGTCATAATGATATTGTTCATCGTAAAAACTTGCTCCAGACGGTTCGTCTGTTAACTGGGGTGCAGTTGGAGGAGGGGGTGCAGGAGGTGGAATCGGGGAATTTGGTAAGGAGGGTGGACAGATTACGGGGTATAGGGGGTCTTTCTTTTCGGTCTTCTTTCTTTTACTTTCAGGCTTGGGCTCTGTCTCTACCTTCATTTTCTGCAACGCTAGCAATAACTTTCTTTTCTTTCTGTGTTTTGACCTCAGCAGCCAGCAGCTCGTTACACTTCTGCGCGCGCCAAGGTCCTATCCTTTATCACCAATTCCCATCTATCAAACATGTACATTCGATACGGACCTTTGTTACAACATCCTCGTGCATTTCTACATAATATTTTCCTTATTTCTTGTATTTCTGATATGTCCACAGTCCCGTCTATCGGCCATCTGCCACCACTCTGTTTATTCCATTTTTTACATGCTTTCTTAAAGTCTAATCCGGTTTTCTTTTCTATTAATTTCCTAGGTGAACCCCCTTTCGGACCCAAAAGTGAAAGCTTCGTGTCGGGACACTTTCCAAAAATAATCCTTCTAACAGAGACTTTTGATTTCCCAAAGGAGTCTCTTTGACCGGTTTACTATTTTGCTTTCCCATAATGAATGGCACTGGACCACAGTAGAACAATTCAGCCCTCGCGGCGTTCTGCTCCCAGTCCTGTCCCACTCCCGGATTAGTACTCAAGTGGTTTCGTGTCCGTTGTTTAGCAGAATCGCATACAACAATATTCAGCGCGGAGTCCGAATACAAGATGTGCTTAACACCAATTCCTTCGTCAGACGCCTCCTATGTGCCAAACTGCTAGTGCATGTCTCCACCACAGAGCAACCCGTAGAAGCAGGATTATGACCAGACGTTAGGAACAGAAAACTCGTCCACCCACTCAGTGTTATTCCCAGACACTCAATTCATATACTATGCTTTTCTTACTCCCATTCCCTATTTAATAGGAGTGTGCCACTCACCCTTTCTGATCCGCTTCCCAGGGAGTAACTTACTAACATACTTGTAGTATCTTACACTGTCCCCCGAGGGACCCAAGTATTATTCCCTATTTTCCAGTTACCATCCACTACGTTAGTGATACAGTATTTATTTTCCTTAACTTCCCATAAACCGGTCAAATCCCTGAGCTACTTCATTCACTCAATCGAACTCCTTCGGTCTACTCACCAAGAAATTCGCGTGACCTGCTAGGAAATCCCAGTTGGTTCGACCTTCGTATTCGGTCAGAGGAGGCCAGGGACTTCTCACGCAGGATACGCCCGAGGCAGGCCAGTCCTAACTTTTGCCGGAGCTGGTCCTTCCGACCCGGCCGGAGTCAGTCCTTTACCGTCCTCTGGGACGATCCCGCCGAGGAGTCACCTGTCCGTCTCGCCCACGCTCGGGCCAGAAAACTGTGGACGAAGGTTCAAACAAATAGCAGGCAGACACCAATTCTAATAAGCAGAATCTTTATTTCTGACTTCTTGGTGAGCAGAGTGGCTTTTCCTTACAGAGAAAATGCAAGGAAGGCCCCGACAAGGGGTTCAGCTGCATTTATAACAAAATCTTCAAAGAGAATGGTTAGAAAAAATGCAGTTCCATCCAAGGCCACAGAACATTCTTTACAAAATTTGTTGATTACAAGGAAAGCATAAATTCTAGTCTTATATTTGGATGAAGCTTATCAGAAAACTTGTCATGTTTGGCATCTTACTTGACAATAACCAGACACTGCTTGACAAGCGGGAGTGGCTGAGAGCTGCATTCCACAGCTGGAAGCACACTTCTGTTAATAATAATACCTAGCTACACAGAGAACATGCAGATTTTCATACAGAAGCTAGAAATAGATTTTAAATTAAATTCCACAACAGCATTCATCTTAAAGAAATAGCATAAAGGGTTAATACATGCCAAAAACATGTTCAGGCATAACAGGAAACCAGATAAAATGTAATAGACAAAATGCACTGAAAGATAACTAAGAGATCAGATGACCTGTATTCAACAAATTTGGGACAGATATTAGCAGTTGTTAATTACACAAAAATTTTTTGGGGGTGGTGGCTAAACCCAAAGGGACATAAGAATAAAAGCATATAGTAAAGTAGACATTTATTTTATAGAATCATTTAGGTAAAAACCAATGAAAAAAAACCAGTTTAAATATAAATAAATGTATTGATTGAAAATTGTATGTAAATTCAATTTTAAAATAATAAAAGGCAAAGCCCTCACCCCTTTTCCCCCTTCACTGACTCACGGGACTATACAAATTTCCCTCCAACTTCCCGGGTAGGTAGAAGGTTAAAATTTTGGGCAGGCTTATTCCTTACAGCTTACTTACAAAAAGTTGGGCCTTTTTAAAATTTTAAATTATAAGGGTCATAACGGGAACAACCCCCATATAATGTAATGGAGTTTTGATTTGGGAGATGGAAAGGGGGGGGGGGCTGAATCATCATTTCCCTATAAATACGAGAGAAAGGGGAAGAACCCCAAACACCCATGAGCAAAAAACCCTTTCACAATTGGGGAAGGCAAAAAAACTTTTGGAAGAAAAATGATGCATAAAACCCAACCAAAGTACAGCCCGGGCCGCTTGGGGGAAACCCCGAAGAAAAATTTTTCCATAAAAGGGCGCCCCCCCTGTTTTTTAAAGTGCCCCCCAAAAGGCCGCCCATCAGCGGCAACCCAATACAAACACTCCCGGTAAATGTTCCCGGGTGAAGGCCCGCGTTTTATGCAGAGGAAGATGAGATGGTCAGGGGGTTTTTTGGGCCAAAACTCATTGAAATTTTGGGGGAAATTTTTAAGTCCCGGGCTTAGCTGACATTACAGAAAAGGCCCCAGTACAGTTTGGGAACCCTTTTGGGCAAGAACACCGCGGCTCCCGTGAACTGGCGCAAATCCCCCAGACAAAAACAACAGTTAAAAAGAGTCCCGGAACAAAAACCCAATTACACAATTGAAAAGGCAGCAAAAATAGGGGTTATACATACAATCATATTCATAAGTGCAGCTACTCGGAAAAACAAAGCACCGGTTGGAAAAATTGAATGTCCTGCAAAAGGGGAAGACAAGGAAAAAAAAAAACGTATGCAGTTTGTCACGCCTCAGATAAAGAGGAAGAAAAAGCTGTTTATTGATGCAGTAAGGAACTAATCGATGAATGAAACCTCTTATCTTTTTACAAAACGGAATGTAACTTGAACACATCCTAAAAAATCAAAGCCTGAAAGAAAATAATGATAATCAAATCCTTGTTTAACAGCAACATTCAAAACACTCACAAAAAAATTTTGTATATTAAACCCCCCATGTTCCCTTTTTTTTAAAAATTTTCCCCTTTTTTTTTCATAACTTCTACTTCCCCATTTGCGGTACAGGGTATATATATATAAATGTATATATAAAAACCCGATCTATAATAAATTTTAGCATAGACAAGCCACACCCCGAAATGCAATTGTAAAACCTTGCCTCAAACCCCGGGCTTTTGGAGGTATGATTCCCGGGGGGGGTGTACTGACAAATTAATACGTTTACCTGATTCTTTTTACCTTAGATCCCCTTTGGGTTTTGGGGGCTTAATGAAAAATATTAGGTTAAATAGAATCATGTTAAGTTTTTTTAAAAATTTTTTCCCTTTTTTAGCACAAAGCACAGCTGAGAAGCTTCGATGCATGTACTCAAAACGGCGTTAAAAATAACGATTTAATCACCCCTTTCAATTCCAAGCAAACGGAATTTTTGTCGGCATGATTTCCTGGTACATCCATTAAACCCCTAAACATCACAGCTAAAAAAAGTTAGAGTGGGAAAAAAGCGCGTTTCCCCGACTGATCATTTCGACCAACCGTTTTTGCCTTTGATAAAAAAATGGTTTTGTGCACACAAAACAAGCAAAAAATTTGATGCATTACAGATAGCAGACTTTGTGGCCCCTTTTTAGGGGTCATTGGACCCTTTACCGTTAGTAATTCTAAAAAACATCTAATTACAAAATGTTCAATGATCACACTGTTTTAGCCCTAATGTACAAAATAATTTTGGCTAATTTTACTCAGAGTTTAAAAAAAGGTTTGGGCAAATTACCTTTTTTGTTTTGACTTATTTTTTTTAAAAAGAAAAAATGCACCCCTTTTTGTTGAAATTTTGGTTTTTATTATTTAAAAAACAATACTATTCTGGGAAAAAGTACTTAAAAATACTTAAACTCCACTTTATTTTTTAAATCTGCCCAATTTTAACCAGGGATGATATTTTTGTTTCTGTTTTTTAATTCAAAAGCAGTTTAAAAGCTTTTTTTTTAAAAATTTAAAAAAGCTTCAGTTTACAATATTTATGTCCATGTTATTTATTTGATTCTTTTCCCCCTAAAACCGTTTTAAATTAAAAAAAAAAATTTGAATTTGGGGCCCAAATTTTCCGGGGTCGAACATTCTATTTCAAGATTACCTTTCACAGCCTCTAATTAATTTTTTTTTTTTATCCCACCCCCCAATATATATATTGAATATATATATGTAGATTTGTATATATATTTTATATACAGTATATATGTAGATAAAAGTTATGTTGTATATACAGTTGTATATAAAAATTGGTGTGTGTATATATACAGTATTTGTATATATGTATATGTATATATGTATGTGTGTTTTGTTTTATATATAACTGTATATATGTATGTGTATAGAATTTTTTATATATATTTATATATATATATATAATATATATATATATATTAAGGAACACTCATGACAATGACAAAACAATTACATTTGTCAATCATTTAAAAAGTTTTTAAATTAAAAAAGTTTTCCCTTTTTTTTTTACTTCTCCGCCGCCAACGGGGTATTTTGCTTTTATATATATATATATATATATATATATATATATATATATATATATATATATATATAATATAAATAGATAAAAAATGACAACAACACTCATATCAAAGACAAAACAATTAATTTTAAAAATCATCTTACGTTTTTTTTTAAAATTTTTTTTTTTCCTTTAACCCTTTTAAAACACTACTTCTCCATTTTTGAAGCCTTTTTATTCTCTAGTAGTTTATAAAAATTTAAAACCCTATCCTTTTTTTCTCTTTAAAAATCCTGAAAAATTTCTGTTGAAAGATCTTGTCTTCCCTCATGGTGGGTTTCAAGAAAATAAATGGCCTTTGAATGACCCCTTTTCCCCCTCCCTTGTTTTGACTTAAGGTTTTTTAAATTTTTCCTACTAGGGGGTAAGTTTCTTTCTTTAAAATGTTCATTTTTACCACAGTTTTGGACCCAACATGGGGAGTTTAGTTCCTGGGTTTAGGGGGCCCCCCCAGCTGATTACATTCAAAGTTATTACCAGCCATCTGTGCATGACCCCCTTTCCCGAGGACACAAACATCAGACCCCGAAATGGTAGGAGGAGATTTGTTGTTTGGGGTAAGGCACTGGGAAGAAAACCGCCTTTAAAATAAAAAGTGTTTTGTGTTTAGAGTTGGGGGGTTTGTTTTAGTGTAATTAAGTTAGGGAAATTGGGGATTGTGCCTTGATTATTTCACCAGCAGTCTTTTTTAAAGGCGGGGTAGTTCGAGAGTAGTTGATCCATAATTTTAAAAAGGTTTGTCATGGAGCTGACGAGTGATTTCTGCACCCAGTTGGGTAGATCTCCCACCAAAGGGTTGATTTGTTCCCCCGAGGGAGATGGAAGACTAGAGTGGCTGGGTGCTTAAGGGTTTTCAACCAGAGGCGGGGGTTTTATGTGTTTTGTCTCCCAAAGAAAAGTAAAAAAATTTTAAGCATGTGGAAAAATGTAACTAGTAAGAAAAAATAGAGCCGAGTAAGTAAAATGCAAAAAGGTAAGATTTTTTTTCATTAGAATAGATTTTTTAAGGTTTATTTTTCTTTGTGGCTGTGTTGGTTTTCCTAGTCTTGTATTTCAGTGTGTTTTATTAAAAATCAGTCGGGGGTTTGCCCAGATCAGTAAAGGTAAAGGAAGGTAACTTTTTTCTTTTCAGTTCAAGGTAAATACAAGACATCTTAACATGCAGCAAATTGGGAAAATGACTATTGCAACTGAGATTTTTTGTGTGTGTGTTGGGGATGTAGGGTGGAAACACAGTATTTTTAATAGGGTGTGCCCTCCCCCCTTTCTTTCCGCCCCCAGGGTAACACTAACATACTTGTAGTATCTTACACTGCCCCCGGGGGAAAAGTATTTTTCCCCTTTTTTCCAGTTCCCCTCCACCGTTAGTGATACGTATTTTTTTTCCCTTTAACTTCCCAAAAACCGTAAATTAAGCTACTTCATTCCTCAATCCCCTCGGTCTACTCACCAAGAAAATTGGTGACCTGCTGGGGAAATCCCAGTTGGTTACCACCCTTTTTGGTCAGAGGAGGCCAGGGTCTTCTCAAAAAAACACCCGAGGCAGGCCAGTCCAATTTTTTCCCGGAGCTGGCCCTTTCCCCGACCCCCGGGTCAGTCCTTTTACTGGTCCTCGGGGCCCCGCCAGGAGAGTCACCTGTCTGTTCTCCCTTGGGAAAAACTGTGGCAAGGTTCAAACAAATACAGGCAGACCCCAAACCCAATAAGCAGAATCTTTTATTTCTGATTTTTGGTGAGAGGCGGCTTTTCCTTACAGAGAAAATGAAAGGAAAGGCTCAAAAGGGGGTTCGCTGCTTTAACAAAATCTTCAAAGAGAATGGTTAGAAAAATCGATTCCATCCAAGGCCACAGAACATTCTTTACAAAATTTGTTGTTTAAAACCGGAAGCATAAATTCTAGTCTTATATTTGGGATAAAGTTATCAGAAAACTTGTCATGTTTGGATCTTATTTGGGACAATCCAGACCTCTTGAGACAAGCGGGGGGGCTGAGATGTTTCCACAGCGGGAAGCACATTTGTTAATAAAAATCCTAGCCACACAGAGAACATCAGTTTTCTGAAGTTTAAATAGTTTTTTAAATTTAAAATTCCCAACAGCTTTCTTCTTAAAGAAATAGCATAAAGGGTTAAACATCCAAAAAATGTTCGGCATAACAGGCCAAAAAAATTAATAGAAAAAATGCACTGAAAGATAACTGAGATCAGATGACCTATTCAAATAATTGGAGAATTACAGTTTTTATATACACAAAATTTTTTTGGGGGTGGTGGCTCCCCCAAAGGGACATAAGAATAATAAGCAAAAATTTAAAGTAGACATTTTTTTTATAGAGTCATTTAGGTAAAAACCAAAAACAACAGATTAAATAAAAATAAATTATTTTTTAATGTATGTAAATTAAATTTTTAAATTAAAGGCAAACCCCTCCCCCCCTTTTGGCCCTGACTACCCCTTTTACTCACTGACTCATCCTAATTTCCAACTTCCCGTGTGGTAGAGGCTAAAATTTTGGGCAGTTTTTCCCCTCCCCTTTCCCCCAAAAGTTGGGCGGGTTTTCATTTCGAAATTCTCCATAAGGGTCAAACTGGCCTTTTATCCCCTTTTTGGGGCTTGAGTTGGGAATCGTTGGGGGAGTTTCTGTGACATCATCCGCCTCCTAGTAAGTCGTGGAACAAGGAAAAACCAAAAACCATGGCACAAAAGCCATTTCACAATTGAAAAGGCAGAAAAACATTATAAAAAATATGCTACAACATATTCTAAGTACAGCTACTTGGCCCGGCGTAAACCGAAATTTAAATTTTAAATTAAGTTCATAGACAGGTCCCACTAGCTTTTTAATTTGTGCCTGCCATATAAGGCCGTCCACCCGGGCAATCAATACAAACACTGCGTAAATTTCAGGGTGAAGGACGCGTTTTCAGAGGAAAGAGATGGTCATGGTGTTTGGCACAAACTCATTGAAATGAGAAATTTTTGGGGCGGGTCACAATTCCAAGATGGCACCGTACAGGGGGGAAACCCATGCAAGAACACCCGGCTGGGGGCGGCTTTTTG
Organism: Polypterus senegalus; assembly: GCF_016835505.1. NCBI lineage: Eukaryota > Metazoa > Chordata > Cladistia > Polypteriformes > Polypteridae > Polypterus > Polypterus senegalus. The sequence continues at coordinate 46,088 of NW_024378869.1, forward strand.
GCAGAAAAAAAAGAAACAGTTCCAAAGGTGCTGAAAAAAAAGGGAATTACACAATTGAGAGGCAGCAAAAAAGGGCCTTTTAAAACCCCCCTTTCTGGGTGCAGCTACTCGAAAAAAAACACGTGGAAAAGTGAATTTTTAAAGGGGAAAAAGGGAAAAAAAAACGGCATGCAGTTTGTCCGCCTCAGATAAAGAGGAAAAAAGTGTTTTGATGCAGTAAGGAACAATCGGAATGAAACCCTTATCTTTACAACAATTGACAAACACGGAATGTTAACACATCCTCAAATACAGCCTGATTGAAAATAATGATAATCAAACTTTTGAAAACATTCAATAACCCCCAAAACAATTACTGTTTTTTGACAATCATTTCGTTATTTTAAAATGTTCCCTTTTTTTTTTATAACTTTTTTCCACTTTGGGGACCCCGGGGATATATATATAAATGTATATATATACCCCCATCTAATACATACTTTAGTTTTGACAAACCCCGCTGTAAACAATTTAAGTTTTTAACCCCCGGGAATTGAGGTATGATTCCCCAGAGGGGTAATGACTATTATACGCTACCTGATTCATTTTACCTTGATTCCTTGGTTTGGGCTATGAAAAAATTGGGGTTTAAAAAATCTTTACGTTATTTTAAAAAATTTTCCTTTCTTAGCACAAGCACAGCTGAAACCGGATGATTTATAACGTTAAAAAAAACAAAACCACTTTCAATTTAAAAACGGAACTTTTGTCAGTGCATGATTTTGGTACATCCATTACATGGCACACATCACACTACAAAAAAGGATGGGGTAAAACGGGCCCCGACTGATTTTAACCCCCCCAAAATTGAAAAGCATGGTTTTTAAATGAAAAACAAGCAAAATTAGGTTTTACGAAAAAGACTTTTCAGGGATCATTGGGCTTGGGGACCGTTTGTAATTCTAAATAATCTAATTACAAAAGTTCAATGATCACACTGTTTTACCTAATGTACAAAATAATTTTGGGTAATTTACTAGAGAAAGAGTAAATGGTCAAATTACCTTTTATTTTCTGACTTATTTTTTAAGAAAAACGCACTTTATGTTGAAATTTTGGTTATTTTTTTAAAAACAATACTATTCTGAAAATTACTTAAAAACAAACTACCCCTTTTTTTAAGTCTGCCCAATTTTAAAGGGGTGATTTTTGTTTCTGTTTTTAATTCAAATGCAGTTTAAAAACTTTTTTTAAAAAAAAACAGCTTCAGTTTAAATATTTATGTCCATGTCTATTTTTATTCTTGCCCACTAAAACCGTTTAAATTAAAAAAAAAAAAATTTGCAATTTGGGGGAAATTCGGTTGGAAATTATCATTAATCAAGAAACTTACACAGCCTCTAATTAATTTTTTAATAGTCCCACCCCCAAATATATATGTAGATATATATTAATTTTTATATATTTTATATACATATATATGTAGATATGTATTTGTAATGTATGTATATATTGTGTGTGTATATATACGGGATGTGTATATATTATATGTATATATGTATGTGTGTATATGTATATATATATATAATTTTAAAATGTATGTGTATAATGTTTTTATATATATATTTTATATATATATATATAATATATATATATATCCCCAACCTCATGACAATGACAAAAAAATTACATTTCCCAAACATGTTACGTTTTTATTAAAAAGCCCTTTTCTTTCCCTTTAACCCAATTTTTTATTTATATATATATATATTATATATATATATATATATATATATATATATATATATATAAAATAAAAGATGAGATGACAACAAAAATCTATCAATGCAAAAAAATTACATTAACAATCATCTTAGTTTTTTTTTAAAAAGTTTGCTTTTCTTTTTTATAACTTCTTTAACACACTACTTTCCGCGGGTTATTCTGCTAGTAGTTTATAAAAATTAAACCATATCCTTTTTTTCTTAACCATCCCCGTCATGCTGTTGAAAAAATGCTCCGTCTTCATCGGTGTTGCAAAAAAAAAAAATGGCCAATGAATGACTTTTCCCCCCTCCCCCGTTTTTGACTTAAATTTTACCAACTTGTCCCACTAGGGGATAAGTTTCTTTTTTTAAAATGTTATTTCACCACAGTTTTGGCACCCAACTGGGGGGGTCCCGTTCCTGTAGGGGCACCCAGCTGATTACATTCAAGTTTACCAATCTGTGCACCCCTTAGGGACCAAAAAAATCAGACCTAAATGGTGGGGGGAAATTTTTGTTTGGGGGTAAGGCACTGGGGAAAACACCCCAACCTTTTAAAAAAAATGTTTTGTGTTTAGAGTTGGGGTTATTTTGTGTAATTAAGTTAGGAATTGGAGATTGTCCTTGATTATTTCACCGCAGTCTTGTTTTTGGCTTGATATTGGAGTAGTTGATCCAAATTAAAAAGTTTGTCAGTGGGCGACAAAAAAGTGATTTCTGCACCCTTGGGGGTAGATTCCCCAAGGCTTGATTTGTTCCAGGGATGGGGAAAACTAAGTGGCTGGGTGCTTAAGGGTTCCCAAAGGGAGGGGGTTGATGTTTGTCTCCCAAAGAAAGTAAACAATTTCGC